>NW_025927275.1:456388-483160 GCF_022655615.1 Tachysurus fulvidraco | reverse complement strand
ACATCCACGCAGGTTAAGACCCTGTGATGGGGGGGTCATTGTACGTTTCCAAAAACCTAACCCTAATCCCAACCCTAGCCCTAAACCTAACCCCAACCCTGATCCTAAACCCTAACCCTAACCCCTAATCCCTAACCCTAAACCCTAACCCTAACCCTAAACCCTAACCCTAACCCTAATCCTAACCCCAACCCTAAATCTACACCCAACCTTAACTCTAAACCCAACCCTAAACTTATCCCTAATCCCTAACCCTAAAAACTGACCCTAATTTTAACCTTGGCCCTCTATCTTGCTTTATACTATACAAAAACACTAATATTTTTATTTCAGAGGGATGTTCCTTAACCCTATTTAGTTTATTGATTAATAATGTGGGTGCGTTTAATTTTTCATTGGTCTATTTTTCTATATTTACTTTCTGTATTATTATTATTTTTATTTTTATTTATGTGTGTATTAGTATAACATTTTATATAGTACATGTTAGTTATTGTTATGTAACTTCTTTTAAATAAAAAGATATTATTATTATTTTATTATATATTATATATTATATATTATATATATTATATATTATATATTGTGAATAAACAACACCCTATTATATATATATATTTTTTTTATATATACTTAAATTTTGCTGAAAACAAAAAGAAGGAGACAGAACATTTGGCCAAAAGAAAAAAGAATTTGGAGGGAAAAGGGAGGGGCCGCGTGTGTGTGTGTGAGAGGGAGTCTATATAAAGGGGAGAGGAACAGAGGCTGCTCATTTTGGATTTGGCTTTTCACAGAGCAGCATCTCCCTTGTTCATTGCCTACAGTTGATCTTATCTTGATCTTATTCCGTTTTAATTTTGTGGATTGTGCCCTAGCCTGAAGAAGACCTCAACGGTCGAAACGTCGCGACAGGGCACATTTGTTTTGTTCTTTCTTTGTTTGTTTTATTTTTTCTGAGGAGTTATTATGGTTATTTAATAGTTATTTAGTTTGAGTTTATTATTTGATCTAGTTTAAAACACAATTCATTGGTTAAAAAATTTCATAAAAACTGAAAAACAACAAAAAAAAACTTTAAAACACACTAAAAAATACTTGATTAAAAAATTACTTTATTAAAAATTGTCATTTGGTTTATATTTGTTTGTCACAGACAAGGATAATTTTGTTTATGGCCATGTTTAACAGATCTGGGACGAATGTTGGTTCCAGAAACCGGGGAGAGTATCCCCGGAACACAATTGTACGGCCCGTGGGTCGACTGCGAGCAGAATCCCAGGGGATGGCCCGTGCATTTCCGGTCCCTCGGGAGAGGGTGCCGGTTTCTAGCTTTTTCCCTAACCCTAACCCTAACCCCTAACCCTAACCCTAACCCTAACCCCTAACCCTAACCCTAACCCTAACCTAATCTCAAAACTTAGCCCTAAACCTAACCTCAACCGTCGCCTAGCTCTAAAACCTAGCTCTAAACCTAAACATAACCTAATCTCAATACTTAGCCCTAAACCTAACCTCAAACCCTAAACCTAACCGTCGTCTAAAAACTAGCTCTAAACCTAACCGTAATCTAATCTCAAAACCTAGCCCTAACCCTAACCTTCACCCCAAACTTAACCGTCGCCTGATCCTAAAACATAGCTCTAAACCTAACCATAACCTAGCACTAAACTTAACCTTTATCTTAAACCTAACCCTAAAACCTAGCCCTAAACCTAACCTTCACCCTAACCTTAACCGATAACCTCCAATTCGGACCGCTGCGCTAATCCGACTTCCAAACCCTAAACTTAACCCATCTTGGCCCCAAAATTCCCTAAACGTTACGATTTGGCTCTAAAGGCTAAAATCTAATTTTAAACGTATCTCTCACTAATGGTAACCGTGGAGATTAACCCCAAAAAAAGACAACTTGAATTGGAACCAAAAAGCTTTAAATCTTAACTCTAAAATAAAAAAATAGGCCTAATACCTTAAAGCTTGATTGCCTAAATTGAACCAAATCAGTTAACTAAATTGGTTGAATTAAAAATTTAATTACATTAATTAATTAAAATAAATTGTCAGATTAATTTACTCTAGTATTGATTGTTTAGTTAAAATAATTTGGGAAGTAATTAAGCCTTAATTGATTTAAAATGAATCTAACCTAATTGGGATTAATCCAATTTGGACTTTATATATAAAAAATTATTTATTAAATTTTTATATTTTTTTATATATTTATATTTACCTATTTATACATTTATAATTATAAATATACCTATATTCTTTATACCTAATCCAAACTGCATGTAATTACCTAGTTTAGGCACCAGATGGCGACATTCTTCGATGGGCCGCGCCTAATTTTTCACGCACAGCAATGCATTCTGGGTCTTGTAAAAAGAGCAGAATCAAACGCGAATATCTCAGCAACCGTTTGGGCTATCGACATGCCGTTTTTTTTGCCGTGTTCAGCATAATCCACTGTTTCAAATGACATCAAAATTAAAAGGGCACGTAAAACTTTAATTTCGCCCGTTTTAACTCAATATTAGATCCCTAAATCAATATAAATTAAATATTTCACTCAGATTTATGTTTACTTATGTATTTACATTAATTTAATCAGAAAAAAATCCAATTTGCATGATTAATACTGCAGATTGGGCCGTTTTTGCATAAGCTCCGCCTAAATGCACAGAGAGGATTCTGGGAACAGAATCAAAGGCTAATATCTCAGCAACCGTTCGAGCTATCGACATGCTGTTTTTTTTGCCATGTGCATCATGTTCTACTGTGTCTGATGACACTAAAGTTGAAAGCCCACGGGAAATTTTTAAAAATCTACCCTCCTGGGGAAAGAGGTTCATTTTAGGCACATGATTTCAGCTTGATCCATAGAGATTCGAGCTGGGGGGCGGCTACATCAGTAGAAGCCTGATTTTTCCCGAAACTATTCCATCGGTGACAGCCTTGGAATAACGTAGGGAAGAATCCGCTGATGTACGCTCAACCCTTGGGGACTCAACCTAGTAGAAGCTTGATGTCTTTCTGAAAAATTTCATTTTGGAATTCGTAAGGAAGCCATCCGCTGGGTTGCTACCCGCCCAGGGCCATCTGGGGGTGATGCTTTTTGCATTGCACTCTGGACCCCTGGTTTAGCTAGGAAAAGGGAACGAACCGAGCATCTCGGATACCTTGCGGTGTTAACGAAGAGGTGCTCGGCCAGTGCCCCTGCAACGCCTCCCGGGTGCGTCGATCCAGTTCTCAGACCCTAGGTGAGTATACGGCCTCCAAGGTGAGTTTTCGGCCTCCGTGGGTCTACTAGGACAGCGTTGGACTCGTTCGCGGACCTGTTCGTCGACCCTGCCAGAATGTCTCGGGAAACCTTGCGGTGTTAACAAGTGACATTCTCGGCTGGGTGAGGTTTGTAGCCGGCCTCCCTGGGTCCACTAGGACAGCACGCAGGGCGGTGGTCTGGGGCCAACAGACCTTAAATGGGGCCAAGTCTTCTACTGGTGGCTAGCACCGACCACACGACAGCACATCATGCACCACACTGCACCACACTGCACCCACACCACGTTAGCTTCCCAATTTCACTTGTGTAGCACTTTGATAGAAATAATGCTTTACACTAATAATAATAATAATAATAATAATAATGTTAACAATAACAGTAGCAAAATGGTAACGTTAAAGAGAGAGACAAGTTCTCTCCCATTCTGCTCTCCTTCACTTCCACTCTCTTCTTTTAAGAGCAAATTAGAGCCCATTATAGACAAATAAATAGATAGATAAAATAGGTTAATAGGCAAAATAGTGCAATGACTCCACCCATACGGAGGAGTTCATTAGCATTAGCATTAGTTAGCTTCTGATTGGACATGGGACACAAGCCGAGGCTTGATCCACCTACGGCTGGCCGCCTCAGAGGAGGGTGTTCAGTGATCAAAGGCCGAAACACCCGTTGAGCCTGAGGTGCACTGCTGATGATGTGTCCTGAAATTCTTAAAGTGTTTGTTTAACAACCTTAAATAAACCATTAATTATAAAATTAATTCTTTTTAAATAATAAATAAATAATTGAATGAATGTGTGAATGAATGAATGCATAATTAATTAATTAATTAATTAATTACATAAATGAACACTTCCTCTTTCTTAGGAAAATCCTAAAACTTGGAGACTGACTCACTCAACTCAGTGGCTCACCTCCTTGTTCCTCAAGGCCCATTTGGGACCTACATACATACAAAGTTCTGACAGAGCGATAGCTGTAGCAATAACATGCGTCGGCCAGTGCCTTTCCCTTGTCTCCCTATCTAACCACGCAGGTTAAGACCCTGTGATGGGGGGAGTCATTGTACTCTTTCAAAAACCTAACCCTAACCCTAAACCCTTACCCTAACCCTAACCCTAACCCTAACAAAATAAGGAAAATACCTACCTGGAACACTTACCCACTTGAAAATTGGAGTACCTAAGGAAAGGAAGCTAATTGTAAATAAAGGCAAATAGATGCAAATAAAAAGTGATAAAATACTTCATTGTAAAAATTAACAAAGACAAAAAATAATTTTGAGACATGTAAATAGTTGAATGTTTTGATTAATTAATATTTGTTATTGTGGCTGTTTCTGCTATAATCATTGAATGAGCAAACAGCCCTAAAATAATTAAAATGGGAAAGTAGAATTTGGAGTTAAAAAATCCCTCAGCCATTGCAGGCGGGGCCTCAAGAGAGCTGACTATATAAGAAGCTGCAGGGGCACCCCACACATTTTGTGGATGAAGCAGCTAGAAGGCAGATCAATAGCAGTCTCTTGAGATTCTCTTTTCCCTGAAGAATAATTTAATTCTACAGTCAAATCTGAATTTTGTTGATAAAATCATTGATACATCAGAATCTGATAAACACTCTAGTTCAGAGTCACATTAAAGATTCTAATATTAATAAGAAATAAAACGTTTTCTTTGTGTGGCAAGTCTAAGCCTGATGAAGGTATAAATAATATACCGAAACGTTGCAACAGACTTGCCAACTGCAATTTGAAGAGGATTGCCATGTTTCCTCATCAAAAAAATCCCCAACCCAGGCATGGAGGGCATATGCCAACATCGGGTAGGAGGAGTTATAGTGATGTGGTGGCAGAGGGGTATAGACCCCCACCTCCACCTAAAACCCACAATCACGGTCAACTCACAAACGTGAGCAATTTTTGGAACAGGGGAAATCGCCAATTTAGACGGTCCCCGAATAAACAAACGCCAACTACGCCCAAACCTGACTACCAGAGGTTCAGCCTTCTGGCCAAAAAAATATTTGAGCTTCTCAGATCTTACCACCATCACCAGAAAAATCTATGCCACAACACACAACCCATCACCCTCTTACGGCTGACCAATTACCTCACAGATATCATTAAACCCGCTAAGGTATCACCACTCACCAAAACCCTGATTGGGGGGAACGCAAAAAACTGGGCATACACCACACAACTGATCCTTCAAGATCATTACAACCAGTGTATTGCCCAGGAGTTGGAGGAATTGGCTAAACTAATGCTGAGGGAATGGGAACAGGCCTTTGATGTGGCGGTGGGCTGGTATAAGAATAGATTTGGGAGAAGACACCTCACAGAGGCCATCGTGGAAGGCAAAAAGCAGCTCCAGACATTAGCCAGGAGTCACCCCACAGGTGGAGGAGGCAGTGGAAATCAATTCATTTCCACCCCCCACCCGAAACGGGCATCCACGCTCCTCAAACTCCAGTACACCACCAACTCCATCCGGTCCACAATCTCCCAAAACTCTCCCCACACCTCTCCCACAAAGGGAATCCAAACAGCCCAGGGTTTCTCAACTCAATCGGCCGATGCAAGAGAGCCCCCAAAAAGACACAACAGGGGACACAATGGGAGAAGATTTAATCTGTCTCACAGAACAGGAAACGGAATACAGCCTTCGGCCTAGGCCCCGGCTGACCCCCACTTACCTCTGTCGGAGAAAAACAGCCTCCATGTCTCCCAGGTCGGGACCCAGGGGACAGCGAGTTGGGCGCTGGCGTTGGAATCCCCACCCACTTGGTTCCAGGTACTAAGCTAGACTGAGGGATGATCGGGGTTGGTATGCTAGGCAGGCCCGTGCATAACGTGGGTCCCGGTCTAGACTGGGACCGCGGTCTGGGGTCCCCAACTCTAACCCTACCCCTAACCCTAACCCTAACCCTAACCCTAGCCCTAACCCTAACCCTAACCCTAACCCTAACCCCAACCCTAACCCCAACTCTAAACCTAACCCCTAACCCTAACCCTAACCCTAACCCCTAACCCTAACCCTAAAACTAGCACCCCTTTCCTGTGGTTTTCCACACTCTGTAGGATATAATAAAGTCCTACACGGAGCTATTGACATCGGCCGTCGTCTGCTAAACCTAACCGTCGTCTAAAAACTAGCTCTAAACCTAACCGTAACCTAATCTCAAAACCTAGCCCTAACCCTAACCTTAACCCCAAACTTAACCGTCGCCTAATCCTAATACATAGCTGTAAACCTAACCATAACCTAATCTTAAAACCTAGCCCTAAACCTAACCTCAAACCCTAAACCTAACCGTCGTAACCTAATCTTAAAACTTAGCCCTACACCTAACCGTCGCCTAGAACTTAGCTTTAAAACCTAACCGTCGCCTAATCCTAAAACCTAGCCCTAAACTTAACCTTTATCTTAAACCTAACCCTAAAACCTAGCCCTAAACCTAACCTTCACCCTAACCTTAACCGATAACCTCCAATTCGGACCGCTGCGCTAATCCGACTTCCAAACCTTAAACTTAACCAACCTTGGCCTCAAAATTCCCTAAACGTTACGTTTTGGCTCTAAAGGCTAAAATCCAAGCTTGATTGCCTAAATTGAACCAAACCAGTTAACTAAATTGGTTGAATTAAAAATTTAATTACATTAATTAATTAAAATAAATTGTCAGATTAATTTAATTTAGTATTGATTGTTGAGTTAAAATAATTTGGGAAGTAATTAAGCCTTAAGCTTGATTGCCTAAATTGAACCAAATCAGTTAACTAAATTGGTTGAATTAAAGATTTAATTACATTAATTAATTAAAATAAATTGTCAGATTAATTTAATGTAGTATTGATTGTTTAGTTAAAATAATCTGGGAAATAATTAAGCCTTAATTGATTTAAAATGTACTTTATATAAAAAAATTATTATTTATTAAATTTTATATGTTTATATTTACCTATTTATACATTTATAATTATAAATATACCTATATTCTTTATACCTAATCCAAAATGCATGTAATTACCTAGTTTATGCACCAGATGGCGACATTCTTCGATGGGCCGCGCCTAATTTTTCATGCACAGCAATGCATTCTGGGTCTTGTAAAAAGAGCAGAATTAAACGCGAATATCTCAGCAACCGTTTGGGCTATCGACATGCCGTTTTTTTGCCGTGTTCAGCATAATCTACTTTTTCAAATGACATCAAAATTAAAAGTGCACGTAAAACTTTAATTTCGCCCGTTTTAACTCAATATTAGATCCCTAAATCAATATAAATTAAATATTTCACTCAGAATTATGTTTACTTATGTATTTACATTAATTTAATCAGGAAAAAATCCAATTTGCATAGTTAATACTGCAGATTGGGCCGTTTTTGCATAAGCTCCGCCTAAATGCACAGAGAGGATTCTGGGAACAGAATCAAAGGCTAATATCTCAGCAACCGTTCGAGCTATCGACATGCTGTTTTTTTTGCCATGTGCATCATGTTCTACTGTGTCTGATGACACTAAAGTTGAAAGCCCACGAGAAATTTTTAAAAAATCTACCCTCCTGGTGAAAGAGGTTCATTTTAGGCACATGATTTCAGCTTGATCCATAGAGATTCGAGCTGGGGGGCGGCTACATCAGTAGAAGCCTGATTTTTCCCGAAACTATTCCATCGGTGACAGCCTTGGAATAACGTAGGGTAGAATCCGCTGATGTACGCTCAACCCTTGGGGACTCAACCTAGTAGAAGCTTGATGTCTTTCTGAAAAATTTCATTTTGGAATTCGTAAGGAAGCCATCCGCTGGGTTGCTACCCGCCGGTGGTCTGGGGCCAACAGACCTTAAATGGGGCCAAGTCTTCTACTGGTGGCTAGCACCGACCACACGACAGCACATCATGCACCACACTGCACCCACACCATGTTAGCTTCCCAATTTCACTTGTGTAGCACTTTGATAGAAATAATGCTTTACACTAATAATAATAATAATAATAATAATGTTAACAATAACAGTGGCAAAATGGTAACGTTAAAGAGAGAGACAAGTTCTCTCCCATTCTGCTCTCCTTCACTTCCACTCTCTTCTTTTAAGAGCAAATTACAGCCCATTATAGACAAATAAATAGATAGATAAAATAGATTAATAGGCAAAATAGTTCAATGACTCCACCCATACGGGGAGTTCATTAGCATTAGCATTAGTTAGCTTCTGATTGGACATGGGACACAAGCCGAGGCTTGATCCACCTACGGCTGGCCGCCTCAGAGGAGGGTGTTCAGTGATCAAAGGCCGAAACACCCGTTGAGCCTGAGGTGCACTGCTGATGATGTGTCCTGAAATTCTTAAAGTATTTGTTTAACAACCTTAAATAAACCATTAATTATAAAATTAATTCTTTTTAAATAATAAATAAATAATTGAATGAATGTGTGAATGAATGAATGCATAATTAATTAATTAATTAATTAATTACATAAATGAACACATCCTCTTTCTTAGGAAAATCCTAAAACTTGGAGACTGACTCACTCAACTCAGTGGCTCACCTCCTTGTTCCTCAAGGCCCATTTGGGACCTACATACATACAAAGTTCTGACAGAGCGATAGCTGTAGCAATAACATGCGTCGGCCAGTGCCTTTCCCTTGTCTCCCTATCTAACCACGCAGGTTAAGACCCTGTGATGGGGGGAGTCATTGTACTCTTTCAAAAACCTAATCCCAACCCTAATTCTAACCCCAACTCCTCAACCTAATCCAGCCAGTGCCGCCACTGCCGTCTTGGTTTGTCCATTCTGTCTACCGCCTGGGCCAAAACCAAACCTGGAGGATGGAGAGAGAGAGAAAAAAGGAACATTAGTTCTTTATAATGACGGCAATTTTGCCTTTAACATCACCTTGCTCTGTCCACTTGGTCCGCCGATTGAGTTAGGAACCGCCCCTGATAAGATGAGGTGAGAAAAAGCATGATTGAATGTTTACAACACAAAGTAATAACACAAACATTGTAAATACTTACCTCAATCTGTCGAATCGGTCCGCCAATCGAGCTGGAAACCACCTGCAATGACAGAGGAAGAAGAAAGAACATTGTTTCAAATAATTATAACAACATTAATAATAAATTATGGTTATTTAACCTAAATAATAATGATAATTATATCAAAATTAATTATTAAAAATTAAAAAAGGTTACTTACCTGTATCTCTCCACATAAATATCATTTACAACAGTGAAAAAAACCCAAGCAGAAATAGAGGTTCCTAAAAAGAATATTTATTCTTTCTCAAAAATTGAAGGTGGAGCCTCCCCCTATAAATAGGAGGCCACTGCAGTCAGACTCACACTTGGCAGTTGAGCTGTGCAGCACACACCTCACAGCTATTGAGCTGACACACCTCTCACAATGGTTATAATACTAATTGGATTGTTTTAAGGTTATTTAGACCCACTGCTTGGTACTATTTAATTTGGTTTTCAGTGTTTTTCCAAATTTTGCCCATGTAATTGGCCATTTGGGGAGGAGGGCAGCAAGGTATCCACCTACCCCTCCCCCCAAAACACATAAAAAACGCTTATTTGGCCATTTAGGGTTGTGAGGGCCGTAAGGTATCCACCTACCCCTCCACCCTAAACACAAAATTTTGATTGTGGGGATGTGAGGGCAGCAAGGTATCCACCTACCCCTCCATCCACCACGATCACAATCAAATTTCAATGATGGGGAAGTGAGGGCAAGGAAGGTATTCACCTCCACCTCCACCCAGAATACCCAAATTAACATTTGATATTACCTCAATTGTGAGGAATTTTTTGAACAGGGGACAGATCCTATTTGGACTGTCCCCGCCCGAAAAAAAAAAAAACACTTAAAAACTCCAGTGTTTATGGTGTGAGACCCACGGGCGAGACGGTGGGACGATCAGGGTGGCATGCTAGGCAGGCCCGTGCACAACGTGAGTCCCTTAATTGGGACCACGGTCTGGGGACTCCAATCCTACCCCCCAACCCTAACCCTACCCCCAACCCTAACCCTAACCCTAACCCTAATCCCAACCCTAATTCTAACCCCAACTCCTCAACCTAATCCCCAACCCTAACCCTAACCCTGACCCCAACCCAAAAACCTAACCCTGACCCCAACCCCAACCCTAACCCTATCCCTAACCCTACCATAACCAACTTTTTCAGACTGTGGCATTATAATAGGTGGAAACTAACCATAACCAACTATACCGAACCTAATTTATTAACTTTTTTCATATTAGTTAGAAACCTAACCATAACCAACTTTTTCAGACTGTGGCATTATAATAGGTGGAAACTAACCATAACCAACTATACCGAACCTAATTTATTAACTTTTTTCATATTAGTTAGAAACCTAACCATAACCACCTTTTTTAGACTGTGGCATTATAATAGGTGGAAACTAACCATAACCAACTATACCGAACCTAATTTATTAACTTTTTTCATATTAGTTAGAAACCTAACCATAACCAACTTTTTCAGACTGTGGCATTATAATAGGTGGACATCACATGTCGACCAGAACCTCAACCTAACCATAACCGATTTTATTTTTTATTACAACCGTTTCCTTTTTTCTTTTTTCTTTCTTTCTGCCTCTTCTTTTTCTTTTTCTTTTTTTCTTTTGGTACCATCTTTATCTGGGATTCTTTAGGCCAGTGCACCACAAGGACATGATTCCTCAAATTAAACATCTATTTCTAAACCTAACCTTGCCAGTGCCACTGAACTCCTTATGATCGGGGGATATCATTTAATTATATATAATATTTTTTTCTCCTTCTCTTTCTCTTTTTCACCATACTATATAATTTTCTTTTTTATTTTTGAGGCTTTTTAGGGACAACGGATCTGAGAGTGGATGAGGGGTATAGCAGGGGATCTTTCCTTTTCTTTCCCCAATCTTAAAGCTCTTTTTAAGGGATAAATAATCTTTATTCTCTTTAGAATGCATATTTTTCAATGGGGGATTGAATTTGGACTACGTATCCCAGCATTCCCCTCTTCTTTCTCCTCTTCCCATTTCCTGTCTCTAGCCTTAATTGTTTCTCTTCAACACCTGATTACATTTAGCATTTAGGCTCAGGGACCAATCAGCTCTCCACCCCAATTGAAGAACTCCTTGCTCCAAACACTTTTAGTAACGGGGAGCAGGACAGAACTTCATAGTCCTCTGAAGAAAACTCCAAAACTACAAAAGATACAGACAAAGCGTTTTTTGCGTCGTGTTGACCAAGATTTTTTGTATAATCTGCAACATAAAGTGAAAATTCACCCTCGGTGAGGAGATTAAGCCGATTAAGGACCTGGGCTGGCTTCCCACTGATAGAACTTAACTTGGCTGGGGATTATACTGTCATTTTGATAGATTTTTCCTAGAGGGCTGCCCAGTAGAAGCCTGTTGGCCTTATTCGTGGCCATCCGCTGGGATTTGTGGGCTCAACATAGACTTCGTGCTGCACAGCACTCTGCCCGAGTGGTCCTGGAAACCTTGCGGTGTTAACAAAAAGGGCCACTGGCAGAGGAGGTGAGTCATGGTCTTCTACCGGTCTTCACTTTGTATACATGTGTTGTAAATGTTTATTATTATGTGATGGTTCAGGTTTGGCAACTGTAATGTGCAGCTCTAACACCTTATTATGGCAAATAGGTCCTTAAAATAACATTTTTTAATTAGGCCTAAACTAAATATAACCATTTTATATAGATAATATAATATATATAATATAAATAAATTAAGAGGATTATTTTCTTAAAAAATGATCTTCATTTTAATAAATAAATAAACAAAATAATAAATAAATGGATAGATAAATAAATAAATAATTTATTCTCTTAAATAATTATATTTTCTCAGTAGCCTTGTTGTATATATTCATTAATTGTTTATTCAATTGGCTTTGGGACACGGGCCGGGGAGTGATCGACCTACGGCTTGCCGCCATGGACGAGGGTGTCTAGTAATTAAAGGCTGAAACACCCTATGACTCTATGGTTTACTACTGATGACGTGTCTCAACATTTAGGATTTCGCTGGGCTAAAGAGGGCTCTAATTTTAGTCTGTACCCTTAGCCCTAAATAAGATTTAGTGCGTTCTCCACTCCTGAACCCAAAACATAACCGCAGGTTTCCATCTCTTAGCCCTAAACATAACCGTTTTTTTAGCCCCAGCCCTAAACTTAACCGGTTTTCTAGCCCTAAGCCCTAACCTTAACCGGTTTTCTAGCCCTAAACCTAACCGTTAGCCTTAAAACTTAATTTTTAGAACCCTAAACCTAATCCCCAGCCCTAAACATAACCAGAGTTTTGACGTGCGTCGTAATCCTATTTTTCGAACCGTAAACCCTACCTCTAGCCCTAAACATAACCTTAGGCGTCGTCTGAGGTCGGGACCCTAACTGAGACCGACCCCTAACTCTAGAAGAGCGTTTTAAGCTCCTAACTTTAAATAAGCGATGTTTTTTCGTTCGCCGTGATGGTGGTGGCTGAAAATGAGGTCCGTGTGGCAGGCCCGTGCACAACGTGGTTTCTGGGTCACTCCCAGAACTACGGTCTTTTCCCCTAACCTAACCCAGCCAGTGCCGCCCTCGGATACCTTGTTGGAAGCCAGCTCCACGTGACGCGTGATCCTGGTGGGCAGAGGTTAAAAAAACTTTAACTGTTAACCTCAATAAAATAAACAAAACATATAATGTCTTAATCTAGACACCCACCTAGGCACCCCATTAGCTGGGGGCGACAGCCACGATGCTTATTCATGAGCACGTGCTGTAGCGATCGGGCCGAATGACACGGGTGATCCGTGCTCTATGGGCGGCCGAACAGAAAGGCGCCGGGGCGTAAGCGCGAGGGATATAAGAGGGACACGGAAGTGTAAGCGCACGATAGCCTTAAGGGTCATTGGTTACGTTTCCGGAGCACGGTTTGGGATTAGCCCGAATCTAGCTTAGGGGTCTGCCACCCTCGACGCAGGATACCGAGGAGAAGGCCAAGATGACCCATGGATTTTCATGCCACCCTCAGAGGTCTGGTCCACCCTGAAGGCGAAAGGCGATCGTTAGCTTAGGCTCTGGTTGCGTGCCTCGACCACTGAGCCAGTGCCCGCTTCATTTGCCCTTAATAGATCTCCGCTGGCCTTGAAGTGACCCTAAAATAGGCGTCCGCCGGCCCGACCTTACCCCACTCAGAGCGTTAAAGCTCAGGCATGTATATGGAGATCCATAGGCGTCGTACATTTATTAGGCTTAAAATTAGTTTATTGATAATAATTTAATTAATTTTCCAAATAGGATAATAATCACGGCTTAGACCTATATAATTAAAAATATAAAAAGAAGGGGGAGATGGTAACTACGCTCCATCCTGCTAAAAAATGAAAAAATAAACAATAAAATAGTTTAGACCGGAAACTTTTGGCCTGAACTTTAAATTAGAGGCGTTTATTAGCTATTTTAATTTAAGTGAGTAGACTCTTACCTTAGCAGCGATCCAAAATCCCGTTTAGTTTAACTTTAGATGGGTTTTGACCCAATTCCAACCATTTAAATAGTGTTTAAGACGTTTTAGGCCTGTAAATTTGCATAACTCCGCCCATAAAGGCAATTTTGGAGTACATTTTAACTAATAACTCCAAAACTACAAAAGATACAGACAAAGCGTTTTTTGCGTCGTGTTGACCAAGATTTTTTGTATAATCTGCAACATAAAGTGAAAATTCACCCTCGGTGAGGAGATTAAGCCGATTAAGGACCTGGGCTGGCTTCCCACTGATAGAACTTAACTTGGCTGGGGATTATACTGTCATTTTGATAGATTTTTCCTAGAGGGCTGCCCAGTAGAAGCCTGTTGGCCTTATTCGTGGCCATCCGCTGGGATTTGTGGGCTCAACATAGACTTCGTGCTGCACAGCACTCTGCCCGAGTGGTCCTGGAAACCTTGCGGTGTTAACAAAAAGGGCCACTGGCAGAGGAGGTGAGTCATGGTCTTCTACCGGTCTTCACTTTGTATACATGTGTTGTAAATGTTTATTATTATGTGATGGTTCAGGTTTGGCAACTGTAATGTGCAGCTCTAACACCTTATTATGGCAAATAGGTCCTTAAAATAACATTTTTTAATTAGGCCTAAACTAAATATAACCATTTTATATAGATAATATAATATATATAATATAAATAAATTAAGAGGATTATTTTCTTAAAAAATGATCTTCATTTTAATAAATAAATAAACAAAATAATAAATAAATGGATAGATAAATAAATAAATAATTTATTCTCTTAAATAATTATATTTTCTCAGTAGCCTTGTTGTATATATTCATTAATTGTTTATTCAATTGGCTTTGGGACACGGGCCGGGGAGTGATCGACCTACGGCTTGCCGCCATGGACGAGGGTGTCTAGTAATTAAAGGCTGAAACACCCTATGACTCTATGGTTTACTACTGATGACGTGTCTCAACATTTAGGATTTCGCTGGGCTAAAGAGGGCTCTAATTTTAGTCTGTACCCTTAGCCCTAAATAAGATTTAGTGCGTTCTCCACTCCTGAACCCAAAACATAACCGCAGGTTTCCATCTCTTAGCCCTAAACATAACCGTTTTTTTAGCCCCAGCCCTAAACTTAACCGGTTTTCTAGCCCTAAGCCCTAACCTTAACCGGTTTTCTAGCCCTAAACCTAACCGTTAGCCTTAAAACTTAATTTTTAGAACCCTAAACCTAATCCCCAGCCCTAAACATAACCAGAGTTTTGACGTGCGTCGTAATCCTATTTTTCGAACCGTAAACCCTACCTCTAGCCCTAAACATAACCTTAGGCGTCGTCTGAGGTCGGGACCCTAACTGAGACCGACCCCTAACTCTAGAAGAGCGTTTTAAGCTCCTAACTTTAAATAAGCGATGTTTTTTCGTTCGCCGTGATGGTGGTGGCTGAAAATGAGGTCCGTGTGGCAGGCCCGTGCACAACGTGGTTTCTGGGTCACTCCCAGAACTACGGTCTTTTCCCCTAACCTAACCCTAACCCTAACCCTAACCCTAACCCTAACCCCTAACCCTAACCCTAACCCTAACCCTAACCCTAACCCTAACCGCAGGTTTCCATCTCTTAGCCCTAAACATAACCGTTTTTTTAGCCCCAGCCCTAAACTTAACCGGTTTTCTAGCCCTAAGCCCTAACCTTAACCGGTTTTCTAGCCCTAAACCTAACCGTTAGCCTTAAAACTTAATTTTTAGAACCCTAAACCTAATCCCCAGCCCTAAACATAACCAGAGTTTTGACGTGCGTCGTAATCCTATTTTTCGAACCGTAAACCCTACCTCTAGCCCTAAACATAACCTTAGGCGTCGTCTGAGGTCGGGACCCTAACTGAGACCGACCCCTAACTCTAGAAGAGCGTTTTAAGCTCCTAACTTTAAATAAGCGATGTTTTTTCGTTCGCCGTGATGGTGGTGGCTGAAAATGAGGTCCGTGTGGCAGGCCCGTGCACAACGTGGTTTCTGGGTCACTCCCAGAACTACGGTCTTTTCCCCTAACCTAACCCAGCCAGTGCCGCCCTCGGATACCTTGTTGGAAGCCAGCTCCACGTGACGCGTGATCCTGGTGGGCAGAGGTTAAAAAAAACTTTAACTGTTAACCTCAATAAAATAAACAAAACATATAATGTCTTAATCTAGACACCCACCTAGGCACCCCATTAGCTGGGGGCGACAGCCACGATGCTTATTCATGAGCACGTGCTGTAGCGATCGGGCCGAATGACACGGGTGATCCGTGCTCTATGGGCGGCCGAACAGAAAGGCGCCGGGGCGTAAGCGCGAGGGATATAAGAGGGACACGGAAGTGTAAGCGCACGATAGCCTTAAGGGTCATTGGTTACGTTTCCGGAGCACGGTTTGGGATTAGCCCGAATCTAGCTTAGGGGTCTGCCACCCTCGACGCAGGATACCGAGGAGAAGGCCAAGATGACCCATGGATTTTCATGCCACCCTCAGAGGTCTGGTCCACCCTGAAGGCGAAAGGCGATCGTTAGCTTAGGCTCTGGTTGCGTGCCTCGACCACTGAGCCAGTGCCCGCTTCATTTGCCCTTAATAGATCTCCGCTGGCCTTGAAGTGACCCTAAAATAGGCGTCCGCCGGCCCGACCTTACCCCACTCAGAGCGTTAAAGCTCAGGCATGTATATGGAGATCCATAGGCGTCGTACATTTATTAGGCTTAAAATTAGTTTATTGATAATAATTTAATTAATTTTCCAAATAGGATAATAATCACGGCTTAGACCTATATAATTAAAAATATAAAAAGAAGGGGGAGATGGTAACTACGCTCCATCCTGCTAAAAAATGAAAAAATAAACAATAAAATAGTTTAGACCGGAAACTTTTGGCCTGAACTTTAAATTAGAGGCGTTTATTAGCTATTTTAATTTAAGTGAGTAGACTCTTACCTTAGCAGCGATCCAAAATCCCGTTTAGTTTAACTTTAGATGGGTTTTGACCCAATTCCAACCATTTAAATAGTGTTTAAGACGTTTTAGGCCTGTAAATTTGCTAACTCCGCCCATAAAGGCAATTTTGGAGTACATTTTAACTAATAACTCCAAAACTACAAAAGATACAGACAAAGCGCTTTTTGCGTCGTGTTGACCAAGATTTTTTGTATAATCTGCAACATAAAGTGAAAATTCACCCTCGGTGAGGAGATTAAGCCGATTAAGGACCTGGGCTGGCTTCCCACTGATAGAACTTAACTTGGCTGGGGATTATACTGTCATTTTGATAGATTTTTCCTAGAGGGCTGCCCAGTAGAAGCCTGTTGGCCTTATTCGTGGCCATCCGCTGGGATTTGTGGGCTCAACATAGACTTCGTGCTGCACAGCACTCTGCCCGAGTGGTCCTGGAAACCTTGCGGTGTTAACAAAAAGGGCCACTGGCAGAGGAGGTGAGTCATGGTCTTCTACCGGTCTTCACTTTGTATACATGTGTTGTAAATGTTTATTATTATGTGATGGTTCAGGTTTGGCAACTGTAATGTGCAGCTCTAACACCTTATTATTGCAAATAGGTCCTTAGAGTAACATTTTTTAATTAGGCCTAAACTAAATATAACCATTTTATATAAATAATATAATATATATAATATAAATAAATTAAGAGGATTATTTTCTTAAAAAATAATCTTCATTTTAATAAATAAATAAACAAAATAATAAATAAATGGATAGATAAATAAATAAATAATTTATTCTCTTAAATAATTATATTTTCTCAGTAGCCTTGTTGTATATATTCATTAATTGTTTATTCAATTGGCTTTGGGACACGGGCCGGGGAGTGATCGACCTACGGCTTGCCGCCATGGACGAGGGTGTCTAGTAATTAAAGGCTGAAACACCCTATGACTCTATGGTTTACTACTGATGACGTGTCTCAACATTTAGGATTTCGCTGGGCTAAAGAGGGCTTTAATTTTAGTCTGTACCCTTAGCCCTAAATAAGATTCAGTGCGTTCTCCACTCCTGAACCCAAAACATAACCGCAGGTTTCCATCTCTTAGCCCTAAACATAACCGTTTTTTTAGCCCCAGCCCTAAACTTAACCGGTTTTCTAGCCCTAAGCCCTAACCTTAACCGGTTTTCTAGCCCTAAACCTAACCGTTAGCCTTAAAACTTAATTTTTAGAACCCTAAACCTAATCCCCAGCCCTAAACATAACCAGAGTTTTGACGTGCGTCGTAATCCTATTTTTCGAACCGTAAACCCTACCTCTAGCCCTAAACATAACCTTAGGCGTCGTCTGAGGTCGGGACCCTAACTGAGACCGACCCCTAACTCTAGAAGAGCGTTTTAAGCTCCTAACTTTAAATAAGCGATGTTTTTCCGTTCGCCGTGATGGTGGTGGCTGAAAATGAGGTCCGTGTGGCAGGCCCGTGCACAACGTGGTTTCTGGGTCACTCCCAGAACTACGGTCTTTTCCCCTAACCTAACCCTAACCCTAACCCTAACCCTAACCCTAACCCTAACCCTAACCCCTAACCCTAACCCTAACCCTAACCCTAACCCTAACCCTAACCCTAACCCTAACCCTAACCCAAACCCTAACCCTAACCCTAACCCTAACCCTAACCCTAACCCCTAACCCTAACCCTAACCCTAACCCTAACCCTAACCCTAACCCTAACCCCTAACCCTAACCCTAACCCTAACCCTAACCCTAACCCTAACCCTAACCCTAACCCTAACCCTAACCCTAACCCTAACCCTAACCCTAACCCAAACCTAACCCTAACCCTAACCCTAACCCTAACCCTAACCCCTAACCCTAACCCTAACCCTAACCCTAACCCTAACCCTAACACTACAATTTACAAAGGGCCAGGGTTTGGGATGAATAACAGATTGGATGTTAAAGTCTTCTTTAAGAAGACGGATACTCATGCTTTGCTGTTTAGGACTAGTTTTCATCCACAGCATACGTTTAAGGGATTGGTGAAGTCACAGTTGTTACGTTTTCACAGGATTTGTACTCAGACAAGTAGTTTTTGGGAAGCAGTAAAGATTTTATTTGGGGCCTTGAGAAACAGAGGGTATTCCAGATCATTTTTGAGACAATGTCTAAAAACATTTAGGGAGGTAAAAGGCACAACAGACAAAAGGATTATTCCTTTGATCACTGGGTACTCAACCATGAGTAAAACCCTAAACCGGATTATGAAGGACAATTATGAGGCCTATCTATGTAATACTGGAGTCTTGACTGATTACCAGGTCATTTCGGCATATAGAAAAAACAGGAACTTAAGAGACTATTTGGTCAGAGCCAAACTGGAACCTGTACGACAGGATAAAAGGACACACAAGTTGGAGTCATTTTCGGTTTTGACATATGTTAGAAATAAAATGAATAAGACAATCTATAAAATTGATCAAACATTTACACCACAAACTCAGAATTGTGTTTATATGATTTTTTGTAGGAAGTGTGGAAAACAATATATTGGGGAAACAAAGAATTCGATTAAAACAAGGATGTGGCAACATAGATACATAATTAAACATAAAAAAGAGATGAATACTCCATTGGTTAAACACTTTATTTTACATGGCATACAGGCACTTAGAGTAGCAGGTTTACAGAGCAATTCATGTTGGTCAGACAAACAAAGGAAAGGCTATGAAAGACGGTGGATTTATAGATTACAAACACAGGAACCAATAGGTCTTAACCTTAAGTATAACTAAAGTTTAGCTCAGTCAGATCACGGATGGATAAAAGATTTTCCCCCCCGACTCCTAACCCCAAGACACACAGGGATTTCCACTAACCCCAACCCTAGCCCCAACCCTAACCCTAACCCTAATCCTAACCCTAACCCTAACCCCAACCCTAATCCCAACCCTAACCCTAACCCTGATCCCAACCCTAGCCCTAACCCTGACCCCAACCCTAATCACAACCCTAACCCTAACCCTGATCCCAACCCTAGCCCTAAACCTAACTCCAACCCTGTTCCTAAACCCTAACCCTAACCCCTAATCCCTAACCCTAAATCCTAACCCTAACCCTAATCCCAACCCTAGCCCTAAACCTAACCCCAACCCTGATCCTAAACCCTAACCCCTAATCCCTAACCCTAAACCCTAACCCTAACCCTAACCCTAAACCCTAACCCTAACCCTAATCCTAACCCCAACCCTAAATCTACACCCAACCTTAACTCTAAACCCAACCCTAAACTTATCCCTAATCCCTAACCCTAAAAACTGACCCTAATTTTAACCTTGGCCCTTCTATCTTGCTTTATACTATACAAAAACACTAATATTTTTATTTCAGAGGGATATTCCTTAACCCTATTTAGTTTATTGATTAATAATGTGGGTGCGTTTAATTTTTCATTGGTCTATTTTTCTATATTTACTTTCTGTATTATTATTATTTTTATTTTTATTTATGTGTGTATTAGTATAACATTTTATATAGTACATGTTAGTTATTGTTATGTAACTTCTTTTAAATAAAAAGATATTATTATTATTTTATTATATATTATATATTATATATTATATATATTATATATTATTTATTGTGAATAAACAACACCCTATTATATATATATTTTTTATATATACTTAAATTTTGCTGAAAACAAAAAGAAGGAGACAGAACATTTGGCCAAAAGAAAAAAGAATTTGGAGGGAAAAGGGAGGGGCCGCGCGTGTGTGTGTGAGAGGGAGTCTATATAAAGGGGAGAGGAACAGAGGCTGCTCATTTTGGATTTGGCTTTTCACAGAGCAGCATCTCCCTTGTTCATTGCCTACAGTTGATCTTATCTTGATCTTATTCCGTTTTAATTTTGTGGATTGTGCCCTAGCCTGAAGAAGACCTCAACGGTCGAAACGTCGCGACAGGGCACATTTGTTTTGTTCTTTCTTTGTTTGTTTTATTTTTTCTGAGGAGTTATTATGGTTATTTAATAGTTATTTAGTTTGAGTTTATTATTTGATCTAGTTTAAAACACAATTCATTGGTTAAAAAATTTCATAAAAACTGAAAAACAACAAAAAACACTTTAAAACACACTAAAAAATACTTGATTAAAAAATTACTTTATTAAAAATTGTCATTTGGTTTATATTTGTTTGTCACAGACAAGGATAATTTTGTTTATGGCCATGTTTAACAGATCTGGGACGAATGTTGGTTCCAGAAACCGGGGAGAGTATCCCCGGAACACAATTGTACGGCCCGTGGGTCGACTGCGAGCAGAATCCCAGGGGATGGCCCGTGCATTTCCGGTCCCTCGGGAGAGGGTGCCGGTTTCTAGCTTTTTCCCTAACCCTAACCCTAACCCTAACCCTAACCCTAACCCTAACCCTAACCCTAACCCTAACCCTAACCCTAACCCTAACCCTAACCCTAACCCTAACCCTAGATCCGATTTGGACTGTCCCCGCCCGAAAAAACACTTTAACTCCACGGTTTATGGTGTGAGACTCAGGGGAAAGACGGTGGGACGATCGGGGTGGCATGCTAGGCAGGCCCGTGCACAACGTGAGTCCCTTAATTGGGACCACGGTCTGGGGACTCCAATCCTACCCCCCAACCCTAACCCTACCCCCAACCCTAACCCTAACCCTAACCCTAATCCCAACCCTAACTCTAACCCCAACTCCTAAACCTAACCCTAACCCTAACCCCTAACCCTAACCCTAACCCTAACCCTAACCCTAACCCTAATTTTGTACATAAACACATAACCCTAATTTTGTACAAACACATAACCCTAATTTTGTACATAAACACATAACCCTAATTTTGTACAAACACATAACCCTAATTTTGTACATAAACACATAAGAAAATAATGTGCAATACTGTATCTCGACTGGTGGTGGCGCTATCAAGCTGAAACCATGTGCAATCTACTTCCCGCCCCCTAATTAGTATATATACCAAATTTCAGCCTCCTAGGACCTACAGAAACGAAGTGCACCCCCTGATGCAGAGGGGTGCACTTTCGCATTTATCCCTATTACCTAACCCTAACCCTAACCCCTAACCCTAACCCTAACCCTAACCCTAACCCTAACCCTAACCCTAACCCCTAACCCTAACCCTAACCCTAACCCTAACCCTAACCCTAACCCTAGATCCGATTTGGACTGTCCCCGCCCGAAAAAACACTTTAACTCCACGGTTTATGGTGTGAGACTCAGGGGAAAGACGGTGGGACGATCGGGGTGGCATGCTAGGCAGGCCCGTGCACAACGTGAGTCCCTTAATTGGGACCACGGTCTGGGGACTCCAATCCTACCCCCCAACCCTAACCCTACCCCCAACCCTAACCCTAACCCTAACCCTAATCCCAACCCTAACTCTAACCCCAACTCCTAAACCTAACCCTAACCCTAACCCCTAACCCTAACCCTAACCCTAACCCTAACCCTAACCCTAATTTTGTACATAAACACATAACCCTAATTTTGTACAAACACATAACCCTAATTTTGTACATAAACACATAACCCTAATTTTGTACAAACACATAACCCTAATTTTGTACATAAACACATAAGAAAATAATGTGCAATACTGTATCTCGACTGGTGGTGGCGCTATCAAGCTGAAACCATGTGCAATCTACTTCCCGCCCCCTAATTAGTATATATACCAAATTTCAGCCTCCTAGGACCTACAGAAACGAAGTGCACCCCCTGATGCAGAGGGGTGCACTTTCGCATTTATCCCTATTACCTAACTGTAACCCTAATCGTAACCCTAATTTTTTGAAAAATTGTCAAAGTCCAAACTCAAACCCAAAGCTCATATAGACTCAAAAACACCACAGTCATGTCCAGTCACTTCCAAATAGTATATATAGATGTCAATTTTGAACATAAACCCAAAGGAAAATGTACAATACCCTATCTCCACTGCTGGTGGCGCTATCGAGCTGAAACCATGTGCAATCAACTCCCAGCCCCCTAATTAGTATACATACCAAATTTCAGAGCTCTAGAGCAAAAAATGAGAAAAAATGTGCAAATGCACATATGTGCATTTTCGTTTTGACCACACAACCTAACCCTAACCCTAACCCTAACCCTAACCCTAACCCTAACCCTAACCCTAACCCTAACCCTAACCCTAACCCTAACCCTAACCCTAACCCTAACCCTAGATCCGATTTGGACTGTCCCCGCCCGAAAAAACACTTTAACTCCACGGTTTATGGTGTGAGACTCAGGGGAAAGACGGTGGGACGATCGGGGTGGCATGCTAGGCAGGCCCGTGCACAACGTGAGTCCCTTAATTGGGACCACGGTCTGGGGACTCCAATCCTACCCCCCAACCCTAACCCTACCCCCAACCCTAACCCTAACCCTAACCCTAATCCCAACCCTAACTCTAACCCCAACTCCTAAACCTAACCCTAACCCTAACCCCTAACCCTAACCCTAACCCTAACCCTAACCCTAACCCTAATTTTGTACATAAACACATAACCCTAATTTTGTACAAACACATAACCCTAATTTTGTACATAAACACATAACCCTAATTTTGTACAAACACATAACCCTAATTTTGTACATAAACACATAAGAAAATAATGTGCAATACTGTATCTCGACTGGTGGTGGCGCTATCAAGCTGAAACCATGTGCAATCTACTTCCCGCCCCCTAATTAGTATATATACCAAATTTCAGCCTCCTAGGACCTACAGAAACGAAGTGCACCCCCTGATGCAGAGGGGTGCACTTTCGCATTTATCCCTATTACCTAACCCTAACCCTAACCCCTAACCCTAACCCTAACCCTAACCCTAACCCTAACCCTAACCCTAACCCCTAACCCTAACCCTAACCCTAACCCTAACCCTAACCCTAACCCTAACCCTAACCCTAGATCCGATTTGGACTGTCCCCGCCCGAAAAAACACTTTAACTCCACGGTTTATGGTGTGAGACTCAGGGGAAAGACGGTGGGACGATCGGGGTGGCATGCTAGGCAGGCCCGTGCACAACGTGAGTCCCTTAATTGGGACCACGGTCTGGGGACTCCAATCCTACCCCCCAACCCTAACCCTACCCCCAACCCTAACCCTAACCCTAACCCTAATCCCAACCCTAATTCTAACCCCAACTCTCACCCTAACCCTAACCCTAACCCTAACCCCTAACCCTAACCCTAACCCTAACCCTAACCCTAATTTTGTACATAAACACATAACCCTAATTTTGTACAAACACATAACCCTAATTTTGTACATAAACACATAACCCTAATTTTGTACAAACACATAACCCTAATTTTGTACATAAACACATAAGAAAATAATGTGCAATACTGTATCTCGACTGGTGGTGGCGCTATCAAGCTGAAACCATGTGCAATCTACTTCCCGCCCCCTAATTAGTATATATACCAAATTTCAGCCTCCTAGGACCTACAGAAACGAAGTGCACCCCCTGATGCAGAGGGGTGCACTTTCGCATTTATCCCTATTACCTAACTGTAACCCTAATCGTAACCCTAATTTTTTGAAAAATTGTCAAAGTCCAAACTCAAACCCAAAGCTCATATAGACTCAAAAACACCACAGTCATGTCCAGTCACTTCCAAATAGTATATATAGATGTCAATTTTGAACATAAACCCAAAGGAAAATGTACAATACCCTATCTCCACTGCTGGTGGCGCTATCGAGCTGAAACCATGTGCAATCAACTCCCAGCCCCCTAATTAGTATACATACCAAATTTCAGAGCTCTAGAGCAAAAAATGAGAAAAAATGTGCAAATGCACATATGTGCATTTTCGTTTTGACCACACAACCTAACCCTAACCCTAACCCTAACCCTAACCCTAACCCTAACCCTAACCCTAACCCTAACCCTAACCCTAACCCTAACCCTAACCCCTAACCCTAACCCTAACCCTAACCCTAACCCTAACCCTAACCCTAACCCTAACCCTAACCCTAACCCTAACCCTCTAGAGCAAAAAATGAGAAAAAATGTGCAAATGCACATATGTGCATTTTCGTTTTGACCACACAACCTAACCCTAACCCTAACCCTAACCCTAACCCTAACCCTAACCCTAACCCTAACCCTAACCCTAACCCTAACCCTAACCCTAACCCTAGCCCATTACCCTCTCACGGCTAACCAATTTCCTCACTGAGGTTATTAAACCGGCTAAAGTGACACCGCTCACCAAAACGCTAATTGAGGGCAGCGCCAAAAACTGGGCATACACTACACAACTGATCCTTCAGGATCATTATACCCAGTGTATGGCCCAGGAGCTAGAGGAGTTGGATAATTTAATGCTGAGGGAATGGGAACCGGCCTTTGACATCGCAGTGAGGTGGTATAAAAACAGATTCAGGAGGGGACACCTCACAGAGGCGATTATGGAAGTCCAATCACGGCTCCAGACACTGGCCAATGACAGGCACTGGCCCCCCGAGCCTCATGAGGTCACCCCACAGGTGGAGGAGGCAGTGGAAATCGTTTCATCTCCACCCCCCACCCCAATTTGGCATTCACACTCTCCGAGCCCAAATACACCACCGCCTCCGTCTAATGTACAAACTCCCAAAATTCTCCCATCTCCACCCAAACCACGACCTCCCACACCTCTCCCACAAAGGACATCTAAGCAATCCAGGGACTCCCTGCAAAAATCAAAGGCCCACATACGCAATCCGGCTGTAGTGGACCCTGATGCTATGCCAGATCTCTCCGCTATCCACACTTGTTCACCCAACGAGGTGACGGTGGAGACTTCTGCCCCACGGGTCACACAACCTCCCAGGGTCATTGCAAGGGACGAGACCTCTGATGTGGTCACGGTCCACCCCGAAATCCCCAACCTCGAGCTAATTCGGCCAACGCAGGGAAGCCCCCAAACAGGTACTGAAGGTGATGGAGTGGAGCATGGTGTAATTTGCTCACCTTTACCCCACCTGACTCCGATGGGGGCGTTGTTTACACCCCCCGGATTTTTCAGGGTAACCAGACATCTGAACACCCCCAGAAAGATGTCCAGCTGGTCCTTGACGGTAAGGAAGAAATGGTGTATTGTTGGGGACTCAAACCTCGACAAAATTCCTCCGCATAACCTTGAGGACCTCCAGATAGATTGCTATCCGGGGGCCACGTTTAGGCATGCCGAGGCATTTATAGCCAAGGCCCTTGAGCCAACTGAGGTTGAGATCATTATTCTTTCTTTCGGCATTAATCATAGGGCCCAAAAACAACAAGAGACGGCCATCAAGCAACTCCAAAAAGCCGTAAGGGCCACGAAAGTCCGGTTTCCATACGCAGCCATCTGGATCCCCTTGATTAACCACAGCCAGGACCTGAGTGAGGAGGAAATTGCGGCATTAACAGAGTTGAATGCACATATAAAAAAGAATATGCCCTTTTTACCTCTGTTACCAAGGGAACATTTCCAGGTCTCTCAGGACAGGATCCATTGGACAGAGAGCTGCGCAATGGCGATGCTGGACCATTGGTGCCGGCAACTGGGCCTAATATCCCTATGAACCCCACTATGGTGAATTGGAAAACTCCCCCACCCACTCACATCAGGCTCATAATACCCATAGGGGTTAATGAGAACTGACTCTTGGTGGACCGGGGTGGAATGTTAGGCAGGCCCGTGCACAACGTGCGTCTCGGGTAACTGAGACCACGGCCTGGGGTCAATATCTCCAACCCTAACCCTAACCCTAACCCTAACCCTAATCCCCAACCCTACCCCTAACCCATAACCCTAACCCTAATCCCTAACCCTAACCCTAACCCTATTCCCCAACCCTAACCCTAACCCTAATCCCCAACCCTAACCCTAACCCTAATCCCCAACCCTAACCCTAACCCTAACCCTAACCCTAATCCCCAACCCTAACCCTAACCCTAACCCTAATCCCC
>NW_025927275.1:451388-453888 GCF_022655615.1 Tachysurus fulvidraco | reverse complement strand
CTAACCCTAACCCTAACCCTAGCCCTAACCCTAACCCTAACCCTACCCCCAACCCTAACCCTAACCCCAACCCTAACCCTATCCCTGACCCCAACCCCAACCCTAACCCCAACCCTAACCCTAACCCTGACCCCAACCCCAACCCTAACCCTAACCCTAACCCTAACCCTAACCCTAACCCAGCCCCCTAATTAGTATACATACCAAATTTCAGAGCTCTTGAGCAAAAAATGAGAAAAAATGTGCATTTGCACATATGTGCATTTTCGTTTTGACCACACAACCTAACCCTAACCCTAACCCTAACCCTAACCCTAACCCTAACCCTAACCCTAACCCTAGCCCACACACCCAATCCGGCCGTGGTGGGCCCTGAAGTTTTGCCAGGGCTCCCCAAAGATCACACTCCTGTGGCCACCGAGACGACGGTTGAGACACCTGTCCCAAGGGTCACTAGACCGCCCGAGGAGGTTGTACGGGTTAGGGAGACTGTCCACCCCGAATTCCTCAGTCTCAAATCAAATCGGCCAACACAGGGGAGCCCCAAAACCGATTTGAAAGGTGATACAATGGGGGATGATCTTATCTGTTTTTCAGAACCGGAAGCAGGGTACAGCCTTCGGCCTAGACCCAGGCGTACCCCCAGTTACCCCTGTCGCCGGAAAACAGCTTCCAGGTCTCGGGGGATGGGATCCAAGGGACGAGTTGGGCGGTGGAGTGGCTGGACCACTGGCGCCAGCACACTTAATCGGCATGAGTTGTGAACTCCACCAGGAGTCAATAGAGGGGTTTGAAAATGCCTAACTTCCCCTCCCACGGGTTCTATGGTGTTAGGCTCACAATGCCCATGGGGGCTTTTTTCAATAAGGACAATGGGATGATCAGGCGTGGAAGATAGGCAGGCCCGTGCATAACGTGTGTCCCGGTCTGACTGGGACCGCGGTCTGGGGTCATATAACTCTAACCCTATCCCCAACCCTAACCCTAACCCTAACCCTAACCCTAACCCTAACCCTAACCCTAACCCTAACCCTAACCCTAACCCTAACCCTAGCCCTAACCCTAACCCTAACCCTACCCCCAACCCTAACCCTAACCCCAACCCTAACCCTAACCCTGACCCCAACCCCAACCCTAACCCTAACCCTAACCCTAACCCTAACCCTAACCCAGCCCCCTAATTAGTATACATACCAAATTTCAGAGCTCTTGAGCAAAAAATGAGAAAAAATGTGCATTTGCACATATGTGCATTTTCGTTTTGACCACACAACCTAACCCTAACCCTAACCCTAACCCTAACCCTAACCTAACCCTAACCCTAACCCTAACCCTAACCCTAACCCTAATTTTGTACATAAACACATAACCCTAATTTTGTACAAACACATAACCCTAATTTTGTACATAAACACATAACCCTAATTTTGTACATAAACACATAACCCTAATTTTGTACAAACACATAACCCTAATTTTGTACATAAACACATAGGAAAATAATGTGCAATACTGTATCTCGACTGGTGGTGGCGCTATCAAGCTGAAACCATGTGCAATCTACTTCCCGCCCCCTAATTAGTATATATACCAAATTTCAGCCTCCTAGGACCTACAGAAACGAAGTGCACCCCCTGATGCAGAGGGGTGCACTTTCGCATTTATCCCTATTACCTAACCCTAACCCTAACCCTAACCCTAACCCTAACCCTAACCCTAACCCTAACCCTAACCCAGCCCCCTAATTAGTATACATACCAAATTTCAGAGCTCTTGAGCAAAAAATGAGAAAAAATGTGCATTTGCACATATGTGCATTTTCGTTTTGACCACACAACCTAACCCTAACCCTAACCCTAACCCTAACCCTAACCTAACCCTAACCCTAACCCTAACCCTAACCCTAACCCTAATTTTGTACATAAACACATAACCCTAATTTTGTACAAACACATAACCCTAATTTTGTACATAAACACATAACCCTAATTTTGTACATAAACACATAACCCTAATTTTGTACAAACACATAACCCTAATTTTGTACATAAACACATAGGAAAATAATGTGCAATACTGTATCTCGACTGGTGGTGGCGCTATCAAGCTGAAACCATGTGCAATCTACTTCCCGCCCCCTAATTAGTATATATACCAAATTTCAGCCTCCTAGGACCTACAGAAACGAAGTGCACCCCCTGATGCAGAGGGGTGCACTTTCGCATTTATCCCTATTACCTAACCCTAACCCTAACCCTAACCCTAACCCTAACCCTAACCCTAACCCTAACCCAGCCCCCTAATTAGTATACATACCAAATTTCAGAGCTCTTGAGCAAAAAATGAGAAAAAATGTGCATTTGCACATATGTGCATTTTCGTTTTGACCACACAACCTAACCCTAACCCTAACCCTAACCCTAACCCTAACCCTAACCCTAACCCTAACCCTAACCCTAACCCTAACCCTAACCCTAACCCTAACCCTAACCCTAACCCT
>NW_025927275.1:411388-448888 GCF_022655615.1 Tachysurus fulvidraco | reverse complement strand
CCGAACCCGAACCCGAACCCGAACCCGAACCCGAACCCGAACCCGAACCCGAACCCGAACCCGAACCCGAACCCGAACCCGAACCCGAACCCGAACCCGAACCCGAACCCGAACCCGAACCCGAACCCGAACCCGAACCCGAACCCGAACCCGAACCCGAACCCGAACCCTAACCCGAACCCGAACCCGAACCCGAACCCGAACCCGAACCCGAACCCGAACCCGAACCCGAACCCGAACCCGAACCCGAACCCGAACCCGAACCCGAACCCGAACCCGAACCCGAACCCGAACCCGAACCCGAACCCGAACCCTAACCCGAACCCGAACCCGAACCCGAACCCGAACCCGAACCCGAACCCGAACCCGAACCCGAACCCGAACCCGAACCCGAACCCGAACCCGAACCCGAACCCGAACCCGAACCCGAACCCGAACCCGAACCCGAACCCGAACCCGAACCCGAACCCGAACCCGAACCCGAACCCGAACCCGAACCCGAACCCGAACCCGAACCCGAACCCGAACCCGAACCCGAACCCGAACCCGAACCCGAACCCGAACCCAAACCCAAACCCCAACCCAAAACCGAACCCAAACCCAAACCCTAACCCTAACCCTAACCCTAACCCTAACCCTAACCCTAACCCTAACCCTAACCCTAACCCTAACCCTAACCCTAACCCTAACCCTAACCCTAACCCTAACCCTAGCCCTAACCCTAACCCTAACCCTACCCCCAACCCTAACCCTAACCCCAACCCTAACCCTAACCCTGACCCCAACCCCAACCCTAATACAGCCAGCGCCGCCACTACCACCGTGATCTACCCGTCTAGTCTGCCATTGAGCCGGAACCAAACTTAAAAGAAATAAAGAACATTAATTATTAACAACAACTGAGCAAGATGCTCTCATAATTAAGACAAAATTAACAGAAAAAAAGACAGAGAGGAAAGAAGGAACATTAATTGATGATAATTGGGACAAAGTTAATATTAACAAAACAAAAAAATACTTACCTTGATCTGCAAGCAGAAAAAAGAACATTAATCAATGATAATTATGACAAAGTTAATATTAACAAAACAAAACAATACTTACCTTCATCTGCAAGCAGGAAAAAAGAACATTAATTAAGGATAATTATGACAAAGTTAATATTAACAAAACAAAAATACTTACCTTGATCTGTAAACAGGAAAAAGAACATCAATTTATGATAATTAGGACAAAGTTAATATTAACAAAACATGAATACTTACCTGGATCTGCAAACACCTGAAAAGGAAGGAAAAAGAGCATTAGTTAATAACAACATTAAGTTAAGACTATAAAATAAAATAAAATAAAACATTATATTATATTATATCATATTAAAGTTATTATACATTTATCTAATATTGTCTACTAATATTATTATATACATATATATATATATCTATAACTATATACAAGAAGAAATTAATGGAGTAAAATATTTATATTAAGCAAAAACAATGTTTCTAAAAAACCCCCAAAAAGCAGTGAAAAATTATCTGAGTTTTCTCCAAAAAACAAGGGGTGGGGCCTCCCCTTTAAAAAGGGAAGCAGCTGTGAGCAGACTCACATTTGACATTTGAGCTGCACAGCCTACACTTCATTGCTATTGAGCCTATTTACAAAAAAATTTTGTTACAATCATCTTTATAGTTGATTGATTTCAATTAAAATTGGTTACACACTGCTGGGTTTATCTTCCAAAAAAAATCTTTTGGTTTCTCATTGTTTGTCCAAAAGTGAGGCAAGTCAACGCCTGAAGAAGGCTGGATCTCAGCCGAAACGTTGCAACTGACTTGCCTATCTAGTTCAGAATGTTTCCTCATCCATCAAAGAGGAGCTATAGCGATGTGGTGGTAGGAAGGAATAGACCTCCACCTCCACCCAACGCACAAGACTACCATTTAACCTCAACAATGAGAAATTTTTGGAACAGGGGACAACGCCTATCTAGACGTTCCCCGAATACACAGACTCCTGAATACCAAGCGTTCAGGATTCTGGCCAAGAAAATCTTTGAACTTCTCCGTGCATACCACCACCGCCATAAGAACCGGGAGGCCCACAATACCCAACCCATCACCTTCCAACGGCTAACCAAATTCCTCACTCAGGTGATTAAACCGGCCAAGGTGACACCTCTCACCAAAACCCTGATTGAGGGGAACGCTAAGCACTGGGCATACACCACACAACTGATCCTCCATGATCATTATGAACGGTGTATAGACCAGGAGCTTGGGGATGTGTCCGAATTGTTGTCAAGGGAATGGGAACAGGCCTTCAATGTAGCGGTGAGGTGGTACAAGAGCAGATTCGGGAGAAGACACCTCCCAGAGGCCATTGAAGAAAGCAAAGCACAGCTTCAGGCACTGGCTGATGAGATGGAGTGGGACTCCGAGTCTCCGGAGCCCACCTCAGGGGAGGAGGAGGTGGTGGAAATCAGTTTATCTCCACCCTCCACCCAAAACTGGCCTTCACCCTCTCCAAACACAGATACGCCATCGCTACCATCTGATATACAATCCCCCGATACTCTCCCATCCCCACCCGAACCATTACCTCCCACACCTCTTCCACAACGGGCATTCAAACAGTCCAGGGTTTCTTCCCAAATTCCTAAAGCCCACACACCCGATCCGGCCGTGGTGGGCCCTGAAGTTTTGCCAGGGCTCCCCAAAGAAAGAGCCACCGAGACGACGGTTGAGACACCTGTCCCAAGGGTCACTAGACTCAGTCTCAAATCAAATCGGCCAACTCAGGGGAGCCCCAAAACCGATTTGAAAGGTGATACACTGGGAGACAATCTTATCTGTTTTGCAGAACCGGAAGCAGGGTATAGCCTTCAGCCTAGGCCCAGGCGTACCCCTAAGTACCTCTGTCCCCGGAAAACAGCTTCCAGGTCTCCGGTGAAGGTGTCCAAGGGACGAGTTGGGCGATGGAGTGGCTGGACCACTGGTGCCAGTACACTTAATCTACATGAGTTGTGAACTCCACCAGGAGTCAAAAGAGGGACTTGAAAATGCCTAACTTCCCCTCCCACTGGTTCTACGGTTAGGCTCACAACACCCATGGGGGCTTTTTTCAAAAAAGACAAGGGGATGATCAGGCGTGGAAGATAGGCTGGCCCGTGCACAACGTGTGTCCCGGTCTGACTGGGACCACGGTCTGGGGTCACATAACTCTAACCCTATCCCCAACCCTAACCCTAACCCTAACCCTAACCCTAACCCTAGCCCTAACCCTAACCCTAACCCTAACCCTACCCCCAACCCTAACCCTAACCCCAACCCTAACCCTAACCCTGACCCCAACCCCAACCCTAATACAGCCAGCGCCGCCACTACCACCGTGATCTACCCGTCTAGTCTGCCATTGAGCCGGAACCAAACTTAAAAGAAATAAAGAACATTAATTATTAACAACAACTGAGCAAGATGCTCTCATAATTAAGACAAAATTAACAGAAAAAAAGACAGAGAGGAAAGAAGGAACATTAATTGATGATAATTGGGACAAAGTTAATATTAACAAAACAAAAAAATACTTACCTTGATCTGCAAGCAGAAAAAAGAACATTAATCAATGATAATTATGACAAAGTTAATATTAACAAAACAAAACAATACTTACCTTCATCTGCAAGCAGGAAAAAAGAACATTAATTAAGGATAATTATGACAAAGTTAATATTAACAAAACAAAAATACTTACCTTGATCTGTAAACAGGAAAAAGAACATCAATTTATGATAATTAGGACAAAGTTAATATTAACAAAACATGAATACTTACCTGGATCTGCAAACACCTGAAAAGGAAGGAAAAAGAGCATTAGTTAATAACAACATTAAGTTAAGACTATAAAATAAAATAAAATAAAACATTATATTATATTATATCATATTAAAGTTATTATACATTTATCTAATATTGTCTACTAATATTATTATATACATATATATATATATCTATAACTATATACAAGAAGAAATTAATGGAGTAAAATATTTATATTAAGCAAAAACAATGTTTCTAAAAAACCCCCAAAAAGCAGTGAAAAATTATCTGAGTTTTCTCCAAAAAACAAGGGGTGGGGCCTCCCCTTTAAAAAGGGAAGCAGCTGTGAGCAGACTCACATTTGACATTTGAGCTGCACAGCCTACACTTCATTGCTATTGAGCCTATTTACAAAAAAATTTTGTTACAATCATCTTTATAGTTGATTGATTTCAATTAAAATTGGTTACACACTGCTGGGTTTATCTTCCAAAAAAAATCTTTTGGTTTCTCATTGTTTGTCCAAAAGTGAGGCAAGTCAACGCCTGAAGAAGGCTGGATCTCAGCCGAAACGTTGCAACTGACTTGCCTATCTAGTTCAGAATGTTTCCTCATCCATCAAAGAGGAGCTATAGCGATGTGGTGGTAGGAAGGAATAGACCTCCACCTCCACCCAACGCACAAGACTACCATTTAACCTCAACAATGAGAAATTTTTGGAACAGGGGACAACGCCTATCTAGACGTTCCCCGAATACACAGACTCCTGAATACCAAGCGTTCAGGATTCTGGCCAAGAAAATCTTTGAACTTCTCCGTGCATACCACCACCGCCATAAGAACCGGGAGGCCCACAATACCCAACCCATCACCTTCCAACGGCTAACCAAATTCCTCACTCAGGTGATTAAACCGGCCAAGGTGACACCTCTCACCAAAACCCTGATTGAGGGGAACGCTAAGCACTGGGCATACACCACACAACTGATCCTCCATGATCATTATGAACGGTGTATAGACCAGGAGCTTGGGGATGTGTCCGAATTGTTGTCAAGGGAATGGGAACAGGCCTTCAATGTAGCGGTGAGGTGGTACAAGAGCAGATTCGGGAGAAGACACCTCCCAGAGGCCATTGAAGAAAGCAAAGCACAGCTTCAGGCACTGGCTGATGAGATGGAGTGGGACTCCGAGTCTCCGGAGCCCACCTCAGGGGAGGAGGAGGTGGTGGAAATCAGTTTATCTCCACCCTCCACCCAAAACTGGCCTTCACCCTCTCCAAACACAGATACGCCATCGCTACCATCTGATATACAATCCCCCGATACTCTCCCATCCCCACCCGAACCATTACCTCCCACACCTCTTCCACAACGGGCATTCAAACAGTCCAGGGTTTCTTCCCAAATTCCTAAAGCCCACACACCCGATCCGGCCGTGGTGGGCCCTGAAGTTTTGCCAGGGCTCCCCAAAGAAAGAGCCACCGAGACGACGGTTGAGACACCTGTCCCAAGGGTCACTAGACTCAGTCTCAAATCAAATCGGCCAACTCAGGGGAGCCCCAAAACCGATTTGAAAGGTGATACACTGGGAGACAATCTTATCTGTTTTGCAGAACCGGAAGCAGGGTATAGCCTTCAGCCTAGGCCCAGGCGTACCCCTAAGTACCTCTGTCCCCGGAAAACAGCTTCCAGGTCTCCGGTGAAGGTGTCCAAGGGACGAGTTGGGCGATGGAGTGGCTGGACCACTGGTGCCAGTACACTTAATCTACATGAGTTGTGAACTCCACCAGGAGTCAAAAGAGGGACTTGAAAATGCCTAACTTCCCCTCCCACTGGTTCTACGGTTAGGCTCACAACACCCATGGGGGCTTTTTCCAAAAGGGACAATGGGATGATCAGGCGTGGAAGATAGGCAGGCCCGTGCACAACGTGTGTCCCGGTCTGACTGGGACCACGGTCTGGGGTCACATAACTCTAACCCTATCCCCAACCCTAACCCTAACCCTAACCCTAGCCCTAACCCTAACCCTAACCCTACCCCCAACCCTAACCCTAACCCCAACCCTAACCCTAACCCTGACCCCAACCCCAACCCTAACCCTAATCCCAACCCTAACTCTAACCCCAACTCAAACCCTAACCCTAACCCTAACCCAAACCCTAACCCTAACCCTAACCCTAACCCTAACCCTAACCCTAACCCTAACCCTAACCCTAACCCTAACCCTAACCCTAGGCCCGTGCACAACGTGTGTCTCTTGATTGAGGCCACGGTCTGGGGACTCCAGCCCTACCCCCAACCCTAACCCTAACCCCAACCCCCAACCCTAGCCCTAACCCTAACCCTAACCCTAACCCTAACCCTAATTCTAACCCCAACCCTAAAAACCTAATCCAGCCAGTGCCGCCACTGCCGCCTTGGCCTGTCCGTGCTGTCTGCCACCTGAGCCGTAACCAACCTGGAGGAAGGAGAAAATATGAACATTGGTTCATTGTAATGACGGCGATTTGGCCTACTAATACCTCCTTACTCTGTCTACTCTGTCCGCCAATTGTGCTGGGAACCACACCTGTAAAAGGGGTAAGAAGAACATTGTTTAATGTTTGTGACAAAAGGTGATTAAACCGATTTGATTAATACTTACCTGGATTTGTTCACTTGGTCCACCAATTGAGCCGGAAACCACACCTGAAAAGACAGAGGGAGAAGAAAAGAACATTAGTTCTTGACAAATATAATAAAATATAACAATATTAATTATAAAACAAGGTTATCTACCTTATTGAGAATGATAATAATATTGAAATTAATAACTGTTAATAAAATCTCCACAAACATATTTATATTAAAAAAGGAAAATAGTTTCCAAAGAGGAAAAAGACTTATTTGAGTCTTTTTCTCTTAATTAACAACAATGTTTTCAAAAAAAACCCAAGCAACAGCAGAGGTTTTAAAATAATTTTTGAAAAACTGGGGGTGGAGCTTTCCCTATAAAAGGGAGGCAGCTGCACACAGACTCTCATTTACCAGTTGAGCTGTGCAGCACACACTCCATGGCCATCGAGCTGAAAAACCTCTCACAATTATTTTATTAATCATTTTAACGTTATTTTACTTATTGCTGGGTTTTGTTTTGTTACATTTGATTTGGTTTTTCAGTGTTTTCCAAAATTAGGCAGGTCAACGCCTGAAGAAGGTTTAATAGAACCGAAACGTTGCAACTGACCTGCCTATGTAATTGGCTATTTGGTGATGGAGGGCAGCAAGGTATCCACCTACCCCTCCACCCAAACAAAATTATTGTTGATTCGGCCATTTAGGGATGGAGGGCAGCAAGGTATCCACCTACCCCTCCACCCAAAACACAAAATTATTATTTATCTTAGGGATGTGAGGGCAGTAAGGTATCCACCTACTCCTCCACCCAAGAATATTATTTGTTTTTGATTGTTGTGGTGTGAGGGCAGCAAGGTATCCACCTACCCCTCCACCCAACACAATCTTTATTTGAATTTAAATTAGGGGCATGTGAGGGCAGGAAGGTATCCACCTCCACCTCCACCCAAATCTTTAAATGTTTATCTCAATTGTGAGAAATTTTTGGAACAGGGGACAATACCTATTTTTGGATTGTCCCCAATAATAAAAAAACACTGTGTACTCCATGGTTTATGGTGCTGGGCCCAGGGGAGAGACGGTGGGACGATCGGGGTGGCATGTTAGGCAGGCCCGTGCACAACGTGTGTCTCTTGATTGAGGCCACGGTCTGGGGACTCCAGCCCTACCCCCAACCCTAACCCTAACCCCAACCCCCAACCCTAGCCCTAACCCTAACCCTAACCCTAACCCTAACCCTAACCCTAATTCTAACCCCAACCCTAAAAACCTAATCCAGCCAGTGCCGCCACTGCCGCCTTGGCCTGTCCGTGCTGTCTGCCACCTGAGCCGTAACCAACCTGGAGGAAGGAGAAAATATGGACATTGGTTCATTGTAATGACGGCGATTTGGCCTACTAATACCTCCTTACTCTGTCTACTCTGTCCGCCAATTGTGCTGGGAACCACACCTGTAAAAGGGGTAAGAAGAACATTGTTTAATGTTTGTGACAAAAGGTGATTAAACCGATTTGATTAATACTTACCTGGATTTGTTCACTTGGTCCACCAATTGAGCCGGAAACCACACCTGAAAAGACAGAGGGAGAAGAAAAGAACATTAGTTCTTGACAAATATAATAAAATATAACAATATTAATTATAAAACAAGGTTATCTACCTTATTGAGAATGATAATAATATTGAAATTAATAACTGTTAATAAAATCTCCACAAACATATTTATATTAAAAAAGGAAAATAGTTTCCAAAGAGGAAAAAGACTTATTTGAGTCTTTTTCTCTTAATTAACAACAATGTTTTCAAAAAAAACCCAAGCAACAGCAGAGGTTTTAAAATAATTTTTGAAAAACTGGGGGTGGAGCTTTCCCTATAAAAGGGAGGCAGCTGCACACAGACTCTCATTTACCAGTTGAGCTGTGCAGCACACACTCCATGGCCATCGAGCTGAAAAACCTCTCACAATTATTTTATTAATCATTTTAAACGTTATTTTACTTATTGCTGGGTTTTGTTTTGTTACATTTGATTTGGTTTTTCAGTGTTTTCCAAAATTAGGCAGGTCAACGCCTGAAGAAGGTTTAATAGAACCGAAACGTTGCAACTGACCTGCCTATGTAATTGGCTATTTGGTGATGGAGGGCAGCAAGGTATCCACCTACCCCTCCACCCAAACAAAATTATTGTTGATTCGGCCATTTAGGGATGGAGGGCAGCAAGGTATCCACCTACCCCTCCACCCAAAACACAAAATTATTATTTATCTTAGGGATGTGAGGGCAGTAAGGTATCCACCTACCCCTCCACCCAAGAATATTATTTGTTTTTGATTGTTGTGGTGTGAGGGCAGCAAGGTATCCACCTACCCCTCCACCCAACACAATCTTTATTTGAATTTAAATTAGGGGCATGTGAGGGCAGGAAGGTATCCACCTCCACCTCCACCCAAATCTTTAAATGTTTATCTCAATTGTGAGAAATTTTTGGAACAGGGGACAATACCTATTTTTGGATTGTCCCCAATAATAAAAAAACACTGTGTACTCCATGGTTTATGGTGCTGGGCCCAGGGGAGAGACGGTGGGACGATCGGGGTGGCATGTTAGGCAGGCCCGTGCACAACGTGTGTCTCTTGATTGAGGCCACGGTCTGGGGACTCCAGCCCTACCCCCAACCCTAACCCTAACCCCAACCCCCAACCCTAGCCCTAACCCTAACCCTAACCCTAACCCTAACCCTAACCCTAATTCTAACCCCAACCCTAAAAACCTAATCCAGCCAGTGCCGCCACTGCCGCCTTGGCCTGTCCGTGCTGTCTGCCACCTGAGCCGTAACCAACCTGGAGGAAGGAGAAAATATGGACATTGGTTCATTGTAATGACGGCGATTTGGCCTACTAATACCTCCTTACTCTGTCTACTCTGTCCGCCAATTGTGCTGGGAACCACACCTGTAAAAGGGGTAAGAAGAACATTGTTTAATGTTTGTGACAAAAGGTGATTAAACCGATTTGATTAATACTTACCTGGATTTGTTCACTTGGTCCACCAATTGAGCCGGAAACCACACCTGAAAAGACAGAGGGAGAAGAAAAGAACATTAGTTCTTGACAAATATAATAAAATATAACAATATTAATTATAAAACAAGGTTATCTACCTTATTGAGAATGATAATAATATTGAAATTAATAACTGTTAATAAAATCTCCACAAACATATTTATATTAAAAAAGGAAAATAGTTTCCAAAGAGGAAAAAGACTTATTTGAGTCTTTTTCTCTTAATTAACAACAATGTTTTCAAAAAAAACCCAAGCAACAGCAGAGGTTTTAAAATAATTTTTGAAAAACTAGGGGTGGAGCTTTCCCTATAAAAGGGAGGCAGCTGCACACAGACTCTCATTTACCAGTTGAGCTGTGCAGCACACACTCCATGGCCATCGAGCTGAAAAACCTCTCACAATTATTTTATTAATCATTTTAACGTTATTTTACTTATTGCTGGGTTTTGTTTTGTTACATTTGATTTGGTTTTTCAGTGTTTTCCAAAATTAGGCAGGTCAACGCCTGAAGAAGGTTTAATAGAACCGAAACGTTGCAACTGACCTGCCTATGTAATTGGCTATTTGGTGATGGAGGGCAGCAAGGTATCCACCTACCCCTCCACCCAAACAAAATTATTGTTGATTCGGCCATTTAGGGATGGAGGGCAGCAAGGTATCCACCTACCCCTCCACCCAAAACACAAAATTATTATTTATCTTAGGGATGTGAGGGCAGTAAGGTATCCACCTACCCCTCCACCCAAGAATATTATTTGTTTTTGATTGTTGTGGTGTGAGGGCAGCAAGGTATCCACCTACCCCTCCACCCAACACAATCTTTATTTGAATTTAAATTAGGGGCATGTGAGGGCAGGAAGGTATCCACCTCCACCTCCACCCAAATCTTTAAATGTTTATCTCAATTGTGAGAAATTTTTGGAACAGGGGACAATACCTATTTTTGGATTGTCCCCAATAATAAAAAAACACTGTGTACTCCATGGTTTATGGTGCTGGGCCCAGGGGAGAGACGGTGGGACGATCGGGGTGGCATGTTAGGCAGGCCCGTGCACAACGTGTGTCTCTTGATTGAGGCCACGGTCTGGGGACTCCAGCCCTACCCCCAACCCTAACCCTAACCCCAACCCCCAACCCTAGCCCTAACCCTAACCCTAACCCTAACCCTAACCCTAACCCTAATTCTAACCCCAACCCTAAAAACCTAATCCAGCCAGTGCCGCCACTGCCGCCTTGGCCTGTCCGTGCTGTCTGCCACCTGAGCCGTAACCAACCTGGAGGAAGGAGAAAATATGGACATTGGTTCATTGTAATGACGGCGATTTGGCCTACTAATACCTCCTTACTCTGTCTACTCTGTCCGCCAATTGTGCTGGGAACCACACCTGTAAAAGGGGTAAGAAGAACATTGTTTAATGTTTGTGACAAAAGGTGATTAAACCGATTTGATTAATACTTACCTGGATTTGTTCACTTGGTCCACCAATTGAGCCGGAAACCACACCTGAAAAGACAGAGGGAGAAGAAAAGAACATTAGTTCTTGACAAATATAATAAAATATAACAATATTAATTATAAAACAAGGTTATCTACCTTATTGAGAATGATAATAATATTGAAATTAATAACTGTTAATAAAATCTCCACAAACATATTTATATTAAAAAAGGAAAATAGTTTCCAAAGAGGAAAAAGACTTATTTGAGTCTTTTTCTCTTAATTAACAACAATGTTTTCGAAAAAAACCCAAGCAACAGCAGAGGTTTTAAAATAATTTTTGAAAAACTGGGGGTGGAGCTTTCCCTATAAAAGGGAGGCAACTGCACACAGACTCTCATTTACCAGTTGAGCTGTGCAGCACACACTCCATGGCCATCGAGCTGAAAAACCTCTCACAATTATTTTATTAATCATTTTAAACGTTATTTTACTTATTGCTGGGTTTTGTTTTGTTACATTTGATTTGGTTTTTCAGTGTTTTCCAAAATTAGGCAGGTCAACGCCTGAAGAAGGTTTAATAGAACCGAAACGTTGCAACTGACCTGCCTATGTAATTGGCTATTTGGTGATGGAGGGCAGCAAGGTATCCACCTACCCCTCCACCCAAACAAAATTATTGTTGATTCGGCCATTTAGGGATGGAGGGCAGCAAGGTATCCACCTACCCCTCCACCCAAAACACAAAATTATTATTTATCTTAGGGATGTGAGGGCAGTAAGGTATCCACCTACCCCTCCACCCAAGAATATTATTTGTTTTTGATTGTTGTGGTGTGAGGGCAGCAAGGTATCCACCTACCCCTCCACCCAACACAATCTTTATTTGAATTTAAATTAGGGGCATGTGAGGGCAGGAAGGTATCCACCTCCACCTCCACCCAAATCTTTAAATGTTTATCTCAATTGTGAGAAATTTTTGGAACAGGGGACAATACCTATTTTTGGATTGTCCCCAATAATAAAAAAACACTGTGTACTCCATGGTTTATGGTGCTGGGCCCAGGGGAGAGACGGTGGGACGATCGGGGTGGCATGTTAGGCAGGCCCGTGCACAACGTGTGTCTCTTGATTGAGGCCACGGTCTGGGGACTCCAGCCCTACCCCCAACCCTAACCCTAACCCCAACCCCCAACCCTAGCCCTAACCCTAACCCTAACCCTAACCCTAACCCTAACCCTAATTCTAACCCCAACCCTAAAAACCTAATCCAGCCAGTGCCGCCACTGCCGCCTTGGCCTGTCCGTGCTGTCTGCCACCTGAGCCGTAACCAACCTGGAGGAAGGAGAAAATATGGACATTGGTTCATTGTAATGACGGCGATTTGGCCTACTAATACCTCCTTACTCTGTCTACTCTGTCCGCCAATTGTGCTGGGAACCACACCTGTAAAAGGGGTAAGAAGAACATTGTTTAATGTTTGTGACAAAAGGTGATTAAACCGATTTGATTAATACTTACCTGGATTTGTTCACTTGGTCCACCAATTGAGCCGGAAACCACACCTGAAAAGACAGAGGGAGAAGAAAAGAACATTAGTTCTTGACAAATATAATAAAATATAACAATATTAATTATAAAACAAGGTTATCTACCTTATTGAGAATGATAATAATATTGAAATTAATAACTGTTAATAAAATCTCCACAAACATATTTATATTAAAAAAGGAAAATAGTTTCCAAAGAGGAAAAAGACTTATTTGAGTCTTTTTCTCTTAATTAACAACAATGTTTTCAAAAAAAAACCCAAGCAACAGCAGAGGTTTTAAAATAATTTTTGAAAAACTGGGGGTGGAGCTTTCCCTATAAAAGGGAGGCAGCTGCACACAGACTCTCATTTACCAGTTGAGCTGTGCAGCACACACTCCATGGCCATCGAGCTGAAAAACCTCTCACAATTATTTTATTAATCATTTTAACGTTATTTTACTTATTGCTGGGTTTTGTTTTGTTACATTTGATTTGGTTTTTCAGTGTTTTCCAAAATTAGGCAGGTCAACGCCTGAAGAAGGTTTAATAGAACCGAAACGTTGCAACTGACCTGCCTATGTAATTGGCTATTTGGTGATGGAGGGCAGCAAGGTATCCACCTACCCCTCCACCCAAACAAAATTATTGTTGATTCGGCCATTTAGGGATGGAGGGCAGCAAGGTATCCACCTACCCCTCCACCCAAAACACAAAATTATTATTTATCTTAGGGATGTGAGGGCAGTAAGGTATCCACCTACCCCTCCACCCAAGAATATTATTTGTTTTTGATTGTTGTGGTGTGAGGGCAGCAAGGTATCCACCTACCCCTCCACCCAACACAATCTTTATTTGAATTTAAATTAGGGGCATGTGAGGGCAGGAAGGTATCCACCTCCACCTCCACCCAAATCTTTAAATGTTTATCTCAATTGTGAGAAATTTTTGGAACAGGGGACAATACCTATTTTTGGATTGTCCCCAATAATAAAAAAAACACTGTGTACTCCATGGTTTATGGTGCTGGGCCCAGGGGAGAGACGGTGGGACGATCGGGGTGGCATGTTAGGCAGGCCCGTGCACAACGTGTGTCTCTTGATTGAGGCCACGGTCTGGGGACTCCAGCCCTACCCCCAACCCTAACCCTAACCCCAACCCCCAACCCTAGCCCTAACCCTAACCCTAACCCTAACCCTAACCCTAACCCTAATTCTAACCCCAACCCTAAAAACCTAACCCTAACCCTAACCCTAACCCTAACCCTAACCCCTAACCCTAACCCTAACCCTAACCCTAACCCTAACCCTAGGTCATTGTACGTTTCCAAAAACCTAACCCTAACCCTAACCCTAAACCCATCCCCAACCCTAATTCTAGCCCTAACCCTAATCCCAACCCTTATCCTTAACCCAACCCTAATCCTAAATCCTAACCCTAACCCTAACCCAACCCTAATCCTAACCCTAATCCTAACCCCAACCCCAATCCTAACCCCAACCCAACCCTAACCCTGACCCCAACCCCAACCCTAATCCTAACCCCAACCCCTATCCCCAACCCTAATCCCAACCCTTGTCCTAACCCCAACCCTAGTCCCAAATCCTAACCCCAACCCTAATCCTAAACCCATCCCCAACCCTAATTCTAGCCCTAACCCTAATCCCAACCCTTATCCTTAACCCAACCCTAATCCTAAATCCTAACCCTAACCCTAATCCTAACCCTAATCCTAACCCCAACCCCAATCCTAACCCCAACCCAACCCTAACCCTGACCCCAACCCTAATCCTAACCCCAACCCTAACCCTAATCCCAACCCTAACTCTAACCCCAACTCTTAACCTAATCCAGCCAGTGCCGCCACTGCCGTCTTGGTCTGTCCATTCTGTCTACCGCCTGGGCCAAAACCAAACCTGGAGGATGGAGAGAGAGAGGAAAAAAAATGAACATTAGTTCTTTATAATGACGGCAATTTTGCCTTTAACACCACCTTGCTCTGTCCACTTGGTCCGCCGATTGAGTTAGGAACCGCCCCTGATAAGATGAGGTGAGAAAAAGCATGATTGAATGTTTACAACACAAAGTAATAACACAAACATTGTAAATACTTACCTCGATCTGTCGAATCGGTCCGCCAATCGAGCTGGAAACCACCTGCAAGGACAGAGGGGGAAGAAAGAACATTGTTTCATTATAATTATAACAAAATTAATAATAAATTATGGTTATTTAACCTAAAGAATAAGGATAATTATATTAAGATTAATAATTAATAATAAAATAAGGTTATTTACCTTTATCTCTCCACATAAATATAATATATATATATATATATAAGGAAAAATCCAAGCAGAAATAGAGGTTTCTAAAAAGAATATTTTTTCTTTTTAAAAATTTTGAAGGTGGAGCCTCCCTCTATAAAAAGGAGGCCACTGCAAACAGACTCACACTTGATAGTTGAGCTGTGCAGCACACACCTCACAGCCATTGCGCTAATACACCTCTCACAATGATTAATTTATCAATTGGAATATTTTAAGGTTATTTAACCCACTGCTTGGTTCTTTTAATTTGGTTTTCAGTGTTTTTCCAAATTTTGGCAGGTCAACGCCTGATGAAGGTTTAATAAAAACCGAAACGTTGCAGCAACTGACCTGCCCATGTAATTGGCCATTTGGGGAGGAGGGCAGCAAGGTATCCACCTACCCCTCCCCCCAAAACTCATTAAAAACGCTTATTCGGCCATTTAGGGATGTGAGGGCCGCAAGGTATCCACCTACCCCTCCATCCACCACAATCACAATCAAATTTCAATGATGGGAAAGTGAGGGCAAGGAAGGTATTCACCTCCACCTCCACCCAGAATACCCAAATTGCTATTACCTCATTTGTGAGGAATTTTTTGAACAGGGGACAGATCCTATTTGGACTGTCCCCGCCCGAAAAAACACTTTAACTCCATGGTTTATGGTGTGAGACTCAGTGGGGAGACGGTGGGACGATCGGGGTGGCATGCTAGGCAGGCCCGTGCACAACGTGAGTCCCTTAATTGGGACCACGGTCTGAGGACTCCAATCCTACCCCCCAACCCTAACCCTACCCCCAACCCTAACCCTAACCCTAACCCTAATCCCAACCCTAACTCTAACCCCAACTCTTAACCTAACCCCAACCCTAACCCTAACCCTAACCCCATCTCTAAACCTAATCCAGCCAGCGCCGCCGCTACCACCTGGATCTATCCGTTTAGTCTACTATAGGAGCCGGAACCCTACCTGACAGAAGGAGAAAGGTAAAAAAACATTGGTTAAAAACAGGAAACAAAGTCCTAAGTTACATCAATGTGAATAAAAGAAACAAAAATACTTACCTGGAACACTTACTTGCTTGGGGATTGAAGTTCCTAAGGTGAGGAAGCATATTGTAATAACACAATACAATACATAGTCATTAAAAAAGTTATAGAATTCATAAAATACTTACCTGGAATACTTACCTGCTTGGAAATTGGAGAACCTAAGGGAGAAAAGTAAATAAAGTTATATCAACACAACTGTAATTTTACAAAACACTCACCTGCTTGGAAATTGGAGAACCTAAGGGAGAAAAGTAAATAAAGTTATATCAACACAAATGTAATTTTACAAAATACTCACCTGGAACACCACCTGTTGTACATTTGAAGTACCTAGGGGAGGGAATTAAGAGTTAATAAAGACAAAAAAAACAAAAAAATAATAAAAAACAGAAAATTATATAATAAAAATGAGAAATGTAATATAGTTTGTGATTTAATAATATCAATAATTATATATTGTTATTATGGCTGTTTTTGTTATAATCATTTAATGAACAAACAGCTTGAAAATAATTAAAATGGGACAGTGTATTTTAAAGTTGAAAAATCCCTCAGCCGTTTTAGGCGGGGCCTCAAGAGAGCTGGCTATAAGAGAAGCTGCAGGGGCACCCCTCACACTTTGTGGGAGAAGCAGCTTGGAGTAAGATCAACAGCAGTCTCTTGTGAACAAGTTACTACAGTCAATTCTGATTTTTGTGATTAAAATAATTGAAGATAATAAAATTTACAGTGTTATTCAAACAATAAATGATAAAAAAATAAACAACAGAAGAACAATTGAAAAAGTTTATGTTGTGCAGCAAGCCTATGCCTGATGAAGGTCTAAAAGTAAACCGAAACGTTGCAACAGGCTTGCCAATCAAAAATAACATGTCCTACCGCGGCCAACCGTGTGCCAGATGGGAGAGACAGGATCCCCATTCTGGAAAACACGTAAGAGATCACTTTAAAAGGAATAGTCCTAATTTTTGGAAAACCCGGAAATGCTATTCACAGCATTCCCTCAAACAAATCCCTGACAATGCTCGGAAGAGGGATCAAACTAACGAGCCAAATCAAAAAGACCCTGAACGTGAGAAGTTTAGAGCCTTGGTGAAAAAGTTATTTGAACTACTACGGTCATTCCACCATCTAGAAAAGATCCCAACTCGTTCAGAAGTGGAACCACCCACATTCTCCAGGCTCACACAATACCTCACGGGGGTCATTAAACCGGCCAACATGACTCCCCAAACAAAATCCCTCCTGGAAGGGAATGCCAGAAACTGGGCTTACACGACACATCTCATTTTACAGAACCACTATGAGCAGCACGTGGATCAAGTGAGCGAGGTGTTGCCGGAGTTGATGATTGAGGATTGGGGTTCGGCGCTAGCAGTAGCAACCAAATGGTATCATAAAAGATACGCTAAAAAAAGCACAGAAGTGCCAATAAAAAAGGTTAAAGCCCTTCTGCAGGCATTAGGGGGCAGCGGGGTGGAAGAAACTGTGGGAATGGAAATTGGAACTACCACATGTTTGATGGAGGATTTCCCAACCCTAACACGAGATGCAGGGAAGATTATCCCGATAACACCCCAGGGGGATTCATCCACCCCATCTGCGCTCACACCCTTGAAGCCACAAAGAGCACCCCGACAAAGAAAACAAAGGCAGGTTGTTCTTGAAATAACCAGTGGGCGAGACAATCTACCTACACAATCTTGCCCTGACACCCAAGAAAACACGATCCTGCCGCTTATTCAGGAGCGGCAGGCGGGGGCACGGAGGAAATCTCCAATACAGGAGGAGGTTCACGTTCAGAACAATGCCGTAGAACAGTTAGAGGTTATTCAACCCACATCTCCAACAGATTCCCTGTGCCAAGTCCCTAGCAAGAATTTGGAAGGCAGCTCCGTGCCTGAGTTTTTGATTGACCTGGATGGCGAACCGCTCACATCGCCCGCCGACAGCCTCAACGAATTTCGACCGGTAAAACACCTGCGCACAGCTAAGAAAATTGTGTTCCGTAGCCCTTTAAGCCCAAAACTGGGAGTACGGCATGGCAGGGGAAGAGTCAGCCGGTCCAAGCAACCTCCCCATTCACTTGGTTCCAGATATTAGGCTCACAAGACCCGTGGGGGTCCACAGAATAAAGACATAAGGATGATCGGGGTGGAATGCTAGGCAGGCCCGTGCATAACGTGGGTCCCGGTCTAGACTGGGACCGCGGTCTGGGGTTCCTATCCTCTAACCCTACCCCTACCCCTAACCCTAACCCTAACCCTAACCCTAGCCCTAACCCTAACCCTAACCCTAACCCCATCTCTAAACCTAACCCTAATCCCAACCCTAATTCTAACCCCAACTCCTTAACCTAATCCAGCCAGTGCCGCCACTGCCGTCTTGGTTTGTCCATTCTGTCTACCGCCTGGGCCAAAACCAAACCTGGAGGATGGAGAGAGAGAGAAAAAAAGGAACATTAGTTCTTTATAATGACGGCAATTTTGCCTTTAACATCACCTTGCTCTGTCCACTTGGTCCGCCGATTGAGTTAGGAACCGCCCCTGATAAGATGAGGTGAGAAAAAGCATGATTGAATGTTTACAACACAAAGTAATAACACAAACATTGTAAATACTTACCTCAATCTGTCGAATCGGTCCGCCAATCGAGCTGGAAACCACCTGCAATGACAGAGGAAGAAGAAAGAACATTGTTTCAAATAATTATAACAACATTAATAATAAATTATGGTTATTTAACCTAAATAATAATGATAATTATATCAAGATTGATTATTAAAAATTAAATAAGGTTACTTACCTGTATCTCTCCACATAAATATCATATGCAACAGAAAAAAAACCCAAGCAGAAATAGAGGTTCCTGAAAAGAATATTTTTTCTTTTTCAAAAATTGAAGGTGGAGCCTCCCCCTATAAATAGGAGGCCACTGCAGTCAGACTCACACTTGGCAGTTGAGCTGTGCAGCACACACCTCACAGCTATTGAGCTGACACACCTCTCACAATGGTTATGATACCAATTGGATTGTTTTAAGGTTATTTAGACCCACTGCTTGGTACTATTCAATTTGGTTTTCAGTGTTTTTCCAAATTTTGGCAGGTCAACACCTGATGAAGGCTTGATAAAAGCCGAAACGTTGTGCACATTGACCTGCCCATTTGATTGGCCATTTGGGGAGGAGGGCAGCAAGGTATCCACCTACCCCTCCCCCCAAAATACATTAAAAATACTTATTCGGCCATTTAGGGTTGTGAGGGCCGCAAGGTATCCACCTACCCCTCCACCCTAAACACAAAATTTTGATTGTGTGGATGTGAGGGCAGCAAGGTATCCACCTACCCCTCCATCCACCACGATCACAATCAAATTTCAATGATGGGGAAGTGAGGGCAAGGAAGGTATTCACCTCCACCTCCACCCAGAATACCCAAATTAATATTTGATATTACCTCAATTGTGAGGAATTTTTTGAACAGGGGACAGATCCTATTTGGACTGTCCCCGCCCGAAAAAACACTTAAAAACTCCAGTGTTTATGGTGTGAGACCCACGGGCGAGACGGTGGGACGATCAGGGTGGCATGCTAGGCAGGCCCGTGCACAACGTGAGTCCCTTAATTGGGACCACGGTCTGGGGACTCCAATCCTACCCCCCAACCCTAACCCTACCCCCAACCCTAACCCTAACCCTAACCCTAACCCTAACCCTAATCCCAACCCTAATTCTAACCCCAACTCCTTAACCTAACCCTAACCCCAACCCCAACCCTAACTCTAACCCCAACTCAAACCCTAACTTAGCCAGCGCCGCCACTGCCGTCTTGGTCTGTCCATTCTGTCTACCGCCTGGGCCGAAACCAAACCTGGAGGACGGAGAGATAGAAAAAAATGAACATTTGTTCTTTATAATGACAGCAATTTTGCCCATTAATACCACCTAGCTCTGTCCACTTGGTCCGCCGGTTGAGTTAGGAACCGCCCCTGATAAGGAGAGGTGAGAAAAAACATGATTAAATGTTTATGACACATGTAATGATACAAACATGGTGAATACTTACCTCAAATTGTCGAATCGGTCCGCCAATCGAGCTGGAAACCACCTGGAAGGACAGAGGGGGAAGAAAGAACATTGGTTCTATATAATTATAACAAAACTAATAATAAAGTATGGTTATTTAACCTAAATAACAATGATTATCATATCTGTTTAATTAATAAAAATTAAATAAGGTTATTTACCTATATCTCTCCATATAAATATTATAAATATCAGTAGAAAAATCCAAGCAGAAGTGGAGGTTCTAAAAAGAATATTTTTTCTTTTTTAAAAATTGAAGGTGGAGCCTCTCCCTGTATAAAAAGGAGGCCACTGCAAGCAGACTCACACTTGATAGTTGAGCTGTGCAGCACACACCTCACAGCCATTGAGCTGAACACCTCTCACAATGATTATCTTATCAATTGACATATTTTAAGGTTATTTAACCCACTGCTTGGTACTGAATAATTTGGTTTTCAGTGTTTTTCCAAATTTTGGCAGGTCAACGCCTGATGAAGGCTTGATAAAAGCCGAAACGTTGCGCACATTGACCTGCCCATTTGATTGGCCATTTGGGGAGGAGGGCAGCAAGGTATCCACCTACCCCTCCCCCCAAAACACTTAAAAAATGCTTATTTGGCCATTTAGGGTTGAGAGGGCCGCAAGGTATCCACCTACCCCTCCACCCTAAACACAAAATTTTGATTGTGGGGATGTGAGGGCAGCAAGGTATCCACCTACCCCTCCATCCACCACAATCACAATCAAAATTCAATGATGGGGAAGTGAGGGCAAGGAAGGTATCCACCTCCACCTCCACCCAGAATACCCAAATTATTAATTGATATTACCTCAATTGTGAGGAATTTTTTGAACAGGGGACAGATCCTATTTGGACTGTCCCCGCCCGAAAAAACACTTTAACTCCATGGTTTATGGTGTGAGACTCGCTGTGAGAAGGCTGCACGTCCAGGTCTTCAACTGCTAGGACAGAAGATACATCTGCTATTTTAGTGTTACGTCTCAAAGTGACCGGTTTATCGGATGGGTTAATCAACTTGATCGGCACCCATCTGTCTCCAGGCAATGTGGCTATAACACGCCCGACGAGAACACCTTTTTTATGAGTTTGTGCCCTGGGTGGTTCAACTAGTACGGCACTACCCACAGAGATTATGGAACTGGTCGGGAGTCTACCCCACACAAGGTGCTCCTGCTGAGGTAGAAGCGTGACGGCTTGAGTGAGCTTCACGGTACCGACAACGTTTGGGATGTTACCACCTTCCCATCTGTCATGCCCCGACAGCATACACAAAAACCTCTGGATCTCTGGTTCTCCTGTTGAGTTTGGCTGGTACAGAACACGCCAATAACTTTCAGACTGCCTGAGTTGACTTAGAACATACTTGATGACATTAGTACCAACAATCAACTGGTCTTTTTGGCCTGGTACAACTAAGGTGGGCACCAAGACTGAATACCCATACACGCACATCTTTAGCCGATGGATACACTTGGGCTTGACCCGAACACCACCACACCCTACGAGTAAAACATCGGTATGGGGTTGCACAGGCTCAAGAATACCGCATGCATCCAGTAGCCTGCTCTCAGTTTCTTCATTAATGGTACATGCCATAGAACCAGTGTCTAACAAGCCTCGGCAAGCAACCGTATCATTCACCAACACATCGGTGTAAAACAAACTATCAGCTTTTTCTAACTTCGCAATATTTTGGAACAAAACGACACTACCACCTGACTCAACCCGACAATGATAGATGACCATCAGATCATCTTCACTGGTGAGAGGCTGACTCTCAACACTCACACTGCCCTCTCCCCCGTGTGAGGGGTCTAGTTTCCCTGACTTTCACCGTTCAGGCCCACACCCTCGCCAACAGACCTGCGACACTGCTTACGTTGATGTCCAACCTCTAGACAATCAATGCATCTTCTTTCTCTCATGCAGTGTGACACGCTCTAACACACGCTCTAAGGTGCCGGATTCTGCAGCTTTGCCGTTTTAGGGTGTGGGCTTGCAGTGCAAGCTGCAGAGGTTACACCTACACTTTCGTATCCTGTTGCTACCTGCGAGCTGACGGGCTTTTTGGCAACAACAGCCTGATTTACTGTGACTTCGGGCGCAATCAAAAGTGGTTTTCGTGACTTAAAGTCTCGCTCATGTTCATCGATGGCCTCTTGGACCTCCTCAACCGACCATTTGCTTATGGGCTTACACTTAAAGACGTTTGAAAGATCAGGATTGGGACAGTTCCTGATGAACATCATTGCAATCTCAGAGCTCATATTTGCCATCTTGCTACCACATCTTTGCAGGTGAACGTCTGCTAGCTCGGCTGCCTCATTCAATCTTACCCAATAGTCAACAGGGTGTTCGTTAAGCTTCGGCTGGGTCGCATAAAAATCGGCTAGCGGCTGGCACGAGCCAGGGCTCTCACTAAAGTAGCGCTGCAGAACTCCATAGACCACTTCAGGGCTAAGTACAGCAACCGGGCTATTTTTAACCTTGACAATGCTCTTTGCCCGGCCACAGAGATGGTTCAGTATTTCCTCTACCCCGTCAACTTTGCCGCAACCCCTTTTGGACAAATACATATTCATTTGCTCGATCCACTCTAGGATGGAACATTTGTCACCACCATCCCCTCTGAACATTTGCGGTTCTTTAATGTCGGCTTTGACTATGAGATTTAGTTTGGACAGATCAAGGCTCGTAGACAAGGGCAGTGTGGTCAAGGGTTGCCGCTCCAATGATGGAACGGGACCAGGCAAAGTCTGGTTTGACGACAATCGTGTGACAATGGAGTCACCTATCTGGCTTCCAAGCTCACCAATGAGGTCACGTAGTTGCTGTGTAACATTGTCAGGACCAGCATTGGCAGGGGTGGAGGAATTTGGCTCAATAGATTCATTATTCAGCAGGGTCGGGTCAGTCGCGGAGTCGTAGAACAAGATACGTGGTTTGCCGACTACAGGCTCAGATACCCCAAACAACCCACGCCCCCTGCCAATTCGTGGCGTCACTAAATCTTAAAGGGAGAAGCGAGAAGGACATGCGTCATCGGCCTCTTCCGGAAACGGACTGAGGCAACCGCATGGCACACACGAGGGAGCCCCACCAAAGTGTCTCACCAATAACATCCCCTCCCAAACAAATTCCCAAGGAAAGGTTCCGCTACTTTAATATTATAATCTATGAACAATAATTATATACAACATTTTGTGGAGTTCACTAAACCATTCTTTTTTTTTAAAGAAACAGAGAAAAAAAAAGACAGGTCAGGTTAAATTAACAAATTTCCTTTCTACACCAGTTACACTTGATCTCGTCTGACCTCAGAAGCTAAGCAGAGTCGGACCTGGTTAGTACTTGGATGTGCGACTGCCTGGGAATCTCAGGTGCTGTAAACTTTTTACTTTACTGTCTGAATTCTGTAACAACATCATTTTATTATTCAGTGGCAGCAGTCAGGAGAGTGAAGCTCTCCTCCATTTCACTTTGTTTTTCTTTTTTTTAAACTACCTGACAGCAGATTAAAGCAGTCTAGAGGCTGATGTAGAGGACATTTTATATATCATGAGTGTTTTTATATAATTATGTGCTTTTACAGTAAATTCTGTGTGAAAGATGAGGGAGAAAGAACAAGAGGCCCTTATACTAACTGTTACATTTGTACATGCTAGAAAGATGGGAACTTTAGGGATGTGTGTGTGTGTGTGTGTGTGTGAGAGAGTGTGTGCGCACAAGTGCTCGATAAGAACTTGAAAATGGAATGTGGCATGGCTGAGGTGATAACTCAAAGGGAGACATCTTCAGTAAATAGGGAGGGTGCATGAAGACACACACACACACACACACACCTGGGGTACAAATAAGAGCGCTGAAACGCTAGAATTTGCCTCTACACAGTGAAGCATTAGTTCTTTTTGTCAGTTTAGTAAATGTTCATGACCCAACAGATAAAAAAGAAAAGAAGGGATTATTTAATCCCTTAAAAAGAATTTTAAAGAAGCATAAAGAAATAATAATGATGGGACTTGCAGTGACTGTTTACAGTAAACTCCATATGGCAGATGGGATGGTTATTAAATCAGATACAGAGAGAAAAGAACTAAAGGATCTAATGAGTGAAAACAACCTGATAGACGTGTGGAGAGAGAGAAATGTAGGAAGGAAAGAAGAGATACAGTGAAAAACTTGCAGGACAACGATTGTCTTTATTTTATGTTCAAGAAATGTAGAAAACTTTACAGACAAAATCAGATATAAGGAAACAAGTTTGAGTATCATGAGTTTTTATTTTTTAAGCCTGGAATAATGTAGAAAGGGGACAAAGTGTATGGGTTCTAAATACAGAAAGTTTAAAGAAAAACAACTATGATTTTAAGTTTAGAGAAATTATAGAAAAAGGAAATGAAATTAATGAAGAAGATAATGTTAGATTTTTAATTAAACATTTTTAATTAAATATTGTAGAATGGGACTTCCGGTCGGAACACCGTTAAGATGGTCGCGTAGCGAGAGAGCCCCCGGTAGAACCAGAGAAAAGTAAATTCCCCCATAGTCGAGTAAATAATTTAATAAAAAGCATAGAAAAGGGGGTAAGAGCCATAATTCCACTCAGAGCAATTAAAAACCGTCATAAGACAAGGAGTGAGAAAGACTGGGCACAGCAACCTAGCAATAATAGCAGCTAACAGGTCTAAGCTAGCGGAGAAATGTCTGACCTGGAGTTGATTCTGCGAGAACTAAGAGTTTCGCCGAGAAAATAAGGAACAATTAGAGACAATAAAAGAAGAAATTGTAAAGGTGAATGCCAGACTGGACGAGGCAGAAGGGCGAATTGAGAAAGCAGAGGAGAGGATCCAAAACACAGAGGAAGTTATCACGGCTATGCTACAGCTGCACACTAAAATGGAGGATAAGCTGCTGGATCTGGAAAGTCGCTCCAGACGCGATAACATAAGGATTTAAGGATATACATAAGGATGCCGAGAAGGATTCAACAACGATGGTTTCGTTTGTGGAAAATTTACTACATGGGGGCCTCGAGTTAGCAGAGGACATGCCCGACCTGCAGATTGAGAGAGCTCACCGGTCAGTGGGACCGAAACCGCCGGCAGAGGCGCCGCCACGCTCCATCATAATTAAGTTTTTGAGTTTCAAAACAAAAGAGACAATACTCCGCAAAGCATGGCAGAGGAAGGGGTTTACCTGGCAAGAAAACCACTTAAATCTGGACCACAACTATCCACCTCAAATACTCAAAAAACGAAGAGAATATTCTGAGATCCGCAAAGTGCTGAAAGAAAAAAAAGTTCCATTCCAGACCCTCTTCCCAGCCAGGCTGCGCGTGAGGCACAATGACGGAACCAAAACCTACGATAATATAGAGGAGGCATCAGAGGACCTGCGGAGAAGAGGTTATACTGTGACAATCACCAGGCCTCCGGAGACGCTCTTGGAGCAGGTGCAGCAGTTATCATGGACAAGAGTGGACAGACGAGCGAGGAAGGACACACTCAAAGCCGGGCGGGAAACATGCTACAGGGAGAAGCTCTGAACCCTCAGAAGGCCCCCTCTGGTACCTAAAAGATTTAACCCAAAGTTTGAGGAAGACGGAGTTAATAGTGGAAGCTCTAGAACTGTACTGTAATTAAGGGTGGAATTCCATGACAGGATTGTCTGGTTCGTTCGGGATTTTTCACCTTTGACCCCCCCCCCCCCCCTTTTTTCTTTCTCTCTTTTCTTTTTTCATTAGTGTTCCATTATGCGGCTGTTGCAGGTAAGGGCCTCTCCCTCTGGATTGAAGAGGGGGATTTTTCCCTTTGAGACACTTTGGGAAGCTCAAAAGGGTCAGGTTAACAGACCCCTACATAGGAAGTCACACGGACAAATTGTGTTCAGGTTTATGTTTTTTATTATTATGTTAGTTGTTCATTCCCTGCCAGTTCTTGCAGGGAGGGGGAAGCGCACCAGGTTTTTGAGTGGACTGAAGAGGGGAATCACATAGATGCAAAACAGGTCTTTAAAGGTAGCATCATTTAATATAAATGGAGTACTCAATCCAATTAAGAGGGGGAAAATCTTATCAAAATTAAAGAAAGAGAGGATTCAGATAGCTTTTTTGCAAGAATCACATCTTAATGACTCTGAACATGCCAAATTGAATAAATCAGGATTTAAACATGTCTACTTTTCTGCCCACAGAACAGGAAAGAGGAGAGGAGTGGCGACTCTGATATCTGGTGCTGTAAATTATGAACATATATCAGAACATAAGGATAGTGAAGGCAGATTTGTGATGGTTACGGCCAAAATAGAAGGAATAGTGATGAGTCTCATTAACGTGTCCCTCTGGGCAGTGACTGGTCCTTTTATAAATATATAATTGATCTAATGACAACAAAAAGTCAAGGGATCCTAATATGTGGAGGAGATTTTAACATCCGATTAGACCCGAAAATTGATTCATCAAACGGGAAATCTGGTGCCAAAAGCATTTGTAGAAGATTAAATACTTGGTTGAGTGAAGTGGGGATCGTGGACATGTGGCGAGAGAGAAACCCGACGAACAGAGATTACTCGCACTACTCATCCGCTCATAATGTTTACTCGCGTATAGATTACTTTTTTATGCTTAAAGGAGATCTTGCAAGGGTAGATGACTGTGAAATAAAAGCTAGTACTATTTCAGACCATAGTCCCATTTATATGTCAGTCCATCTGAATATTAAGAAGAAATCCACTCTTTGGAGACTGAACTCAAACATTCTGAATAACCCAGCTACTAAGGATAAATTGAAAAGAGAAATCCGATTGTACTTAGATAATAATGATAATGAAGAAGTGACCCCACCTACTCTCTGGGATGCATTAAAAGCAGTGATTAGGGGCAAAATAATAGCCATATCCTCATATGAGAAGAAAATGAAAGGGATAAAACTCCAAAAATTGGAAGAAGAATTAAAGAGACTACAGGCAGAACATGCAAAGTCCTTCAAGGATGACAACATACGATTAAAAAGTTAAAAAAAGAAATAGACAAAATAAACACGCAGGAAATTCAAAAAAAGCTCCTCTTCACAAAGCAACAATATTATGAGGTGGGTGGAAAATCACTCAAACTTTTATCATATAAGTTGAGAAAACAACAAGCAGATAGAACTATACACACAATAAGAAACTCTGCAACAAATGAAATAGAAACCAGTCAAGAAAAAATCCAGCAATGCTTCCTAAAATATTTTAAAACATTATATTCTCAGCCACAGGAAAGCCTGGGTCATACCCAAAGAGGGGAAGACAAATTGGACTGTGGGAATTACCGTCCTGTAAGTCTTTTAAATAATGATTATAAACTATTCACCTCCATATTATCTAAAAGAATAGAAATGATATTACCAGAATTAATACATAAGGACCAGACTGGCTTTGTCAGACAAAGACAGACCCAAGATAACATCAGGAAGACACTGCATGTTATGAGACGGAGACACTGATATTAAGTTTAGACGCAGAGAAAGCATTCGACTCTTTGAGGTGGTCATTTTTATATAAAGTACTTTCAAAATTTGGCTTCCATATGACTATAATTGATACATTTGCAGCTTTACTCAATAAACCAACGGCTTGAATCAAAATCAACAGAGATCTAACCAATTCATTTATTCTGGAGAGAGGAACGAGACAAGGATGTTGTGCGTCGCCGCTCCTCTTTGCCCTGTTTATAGAACCCATGAGTCAACTGATTAGGCAGAGGTCGGATATAAAGGGGGTAACAATGGAATCTGGGGAGCAAAAACTGGCCTTATTTGCTGATGATTTGTTGATCAGCATCACACAACCCACTCAGACACTTACCAAATTGATGAAATTACTAGAAGAATTTGGTTTCATTTCAGGTTATAAAATTAATATCAACAAAACCCAAATATTAAAATTCAACTATGAACCACCAGCTTCGATTAAGACCATGTACAATTGGAATTGGAATGCTGAGTCTATAAAATACTTGGGTGTTTCTTTACCTAGGGACTTCTCAAGACTATATGACATTAATTACGGCCAACTAAAATTAAAGATAAAATCAGATATTCATAGATGGAATGTTATTCCCTTTCTGAGTTTAAGTTCCCACATAGAATCAATAAGGATGAATATTCTTCCACGGATGTTATACCTTTTTCAATGTCTACCAACCAAAATACCTTCTAAACAATTCTTAGAATTGGACAGATTAATAGCAAGGTATTTGTGGCAAGGGAAAAGAGCCAGAATTAAATTTAACACACTGCAATTAAGAAAGAGAAGGGTGGAATGGGCCTTCCTCGATTACAAGAATATTACTATGCAGCCCAACTAAGGCCCTTAGTCTGCCTATGTTCACCAACATATACTGCAACATGGAAAGACATAGAAGGTACAAAGTTAAACGGAACACCAATAACAGCTCTACTAAGTGATATCAAATTACTAGAAGAACATGCCATCCCAGATGATTCTATAACAGGCAGCTTTCTGAAGTCCTGGCAGGCAATAGTCAAAATGTGCAGATTAGGAGAAGCATCTAAAATTATGAGATGGTGTGCCTATGATTCAGACTTTGCTCCAAACAGAATTGATGGCAGATTTAAGACATGGATCTCAAAAGGTTTAACTACCTATCATTTATTTATTTACAAAGGGGCATTCCAGAGTTTTGAAACCGTACAGAAAGATTATGGACTGGGAAAAGATGATTTTTTTTAGGTACCTGCAAGTAAGACAATACTTTAACAAAAATATTAAAGGGGTGTAAGGAACTAGTGAGTCAGAGTTCATGGAAGTATTCTTATCACTAACTAAACCCAGATCACGCAACAAGGTTATCTCCAAACTATATAATGCTATACAATTATCTAAACAAGAAAATACAGAATATATAAAGAAAAATGGGAAAGGGAAGTAAATGTGAAGATCACACAGGAAAGCTGGGGGAAAATATGCCAGTTACAATGGTTATCAACCGGGTCAAATACATGGCGTGAGTTTTGCTGGAAGAATACTGCGCGATTTTTTATTACACCCATTCAGAAAAGATACCAAGGCAGCGGAGATGCCTGTTGGAGACATTGTGGATCTAACGGAGCCAATCACTTCCATATTTTTTGGGACTGCCAGACAATATGACCTTACTGGAAAGAGATCCATGAACACAAACAATGTATTTAATGTAAACATTCCATTTAAATGTGAAACTGTATATTTGGGTAATCTAGGGTTGGAAACATGGAACGTTAACGATAAAAAACTGCTTATGATACTATTGGCGGCCAGTAAGAAATCTGTTACGAGGAAATGGTTAAAAGTAGATCCACCCACTATTGATGAATGGATTGAAATTATCTATGAGATTTATGTTATGGAAAAGATATCTTTTCCCTCAAAGTTGAAAAAGAAAACTTTTATAAGATTTGGACTAAATGGACTTATATAAAACCAATTAGACCTGATTTCATTTAACTGTATTTGTGCTCAATGTAGATCTGCCCTCTTTTTATATGGTGTTTTACTTAATTGAGGTGGTGCGCAGCCCGGTTCTGTTTTACTTTGTTTCGCTTTGTTTTGGTTCTTAACTGGAATAAGTTGTGGTCCATAAAAGAAAAGGTCAGGAAGGCAATACGATCAATCTCATCTAAAATATCTATACCCATCTCCATCTATGTACTTGTACGACTAGAATTGTAACTAATGTATGTGATGTGAATCTGCCTTTCTGAATAAAAAGATAATTTAAAAAAAAATATATTGTAGAATGGGAGAAAGAAAGTAAGAAAGAAAAATAAGTAAAAGTACATTTTAAAAATTAGAGAATGAATTGGCCAAAGAGAACAAAAATATAAAAAAGGGAGGAGAAAGAACTCGAGGGGACAAAATTAAGAAATAAAGCAAAATATATGGTGGAAAGAGGAAAAAAAAAGAAGTTAAATTATATAAATATAAGATGTAACCAAGATAAAAAAAATGTCATGAGGAAATTAAGAAAGAAGAAATTGAAATATAGAAAAATAGATCAACTACAAAAAAGAAGATTCCTTTAATGTTTAAAGGGATTTTAATAAAGATTTTAAAAGTGTTTGGTGAAAAGGGTTTGAAAAGAAGAGACTTTTAAAGGAACATAAATAAGTCAAGATCACAACTGTGAGTCAATCATCTGTGGAGAAACAAATCTGAGATCCAATTAAAGAGGTAAAAATAATGTATAAACATCTGTAACACATGGATGTGTATTTGTGTAATCAGTGTGATGATGTGATGATATCTCTGTGTTGTGTGTAGATGCTGAAGGATTTGACTTTGGATTGTAAAAGATGTTAAAGTGTGAAGTTGTAGCTGAGAGGATAAAAGGATGTGATCAGTCACAGTTATTGTTATGGATCTTCTACATCTGAATATGAATGATTCAGCTCCCAAACTGCTGGAAATGTGGGACGTGTTCTAACGCTTCACCACCATAACTGCTTTATCCTGGAAAAAAGTTCTGAGGAGAGACTCCTGTCATACACCAGACCTGGTGAGTTTATAACCCTTAATGCTGAAAAACACAACAGGACAGAATTACAGACACATTTAAACACATTACTTATGAACAACAGAAGCATAAATACACACATTAGATGTGACATTTTACAGCACACAGTGAATATTACACAATATCATACAGTAAAGAGACAGTAAGTCAGTAACTCACTGTAGTGTCTCCAGTTTACAGTGTGGATCCTTCAGTAGATCAGAGAGCAGCTTCTCTTCTAATTCTCCTGGATTATTATTGTACAGATCCAGTTCTCTCAGGTGTGATGAGGAGTTTGACCTCAGAGCTGAAGCCAGAGCAGCACAACCTTTATCTGTAATACTGCAGTTAAACATCCTGTAAGAAAGAAAACCTTGTCACACTTAACACACTCAGGTTTAGTATTGAAAACATGAACTACACAAAATCTTTATATACAGTACATTTACTCTCCATCTCACACACACAACAATGACAATATATCAGATCACTACAATTACAGTTACCACAGAGGAGAACTGGATGTTGTAGTGTTTATTAAAACTGTGTGTGTGTGTGTGTGTGTGTGTGTGTGTACCTGTGTGTGTCTGTCTCTGTGTGTGTGTGTGTGTGTGTCTGTCTCCATGTGCGTGTCTCTGTGTGTGTGTCTGTCTGTGTGTGTGTCTGTCTGTCTGTGTGTGTGTGTGGTGTGTACCTCAGTATCTCCAGTGTGTGTGTGTGTGTGTGTGTGTGTGTGTGTGTGTGTGTGTGTGTGTGTACCTCAGTATCTCCAGTGTACACTGTGGATCCTTCAGCCCATCAGAGAGCAGCTTCACTCCTGAATCCTGCAGTTTATTGCCACTCAGGTTCAGTTCTCTCAGACTGGAGGAGTTTGAGCTGAGAACTGAGGACAGAACTCTACAGCTTTTCCCTGTCAGATTACACTGAAACAGACTGGAAGAGAAATGATGAAATATCAGAACACTGATCTCAAACACACAAACACAGCCATAATGCAGCTAAAGTTGAAGCTGTAACAGAAATGTCAGTGTGTTTGTGTCACACACACAAATCAGAGGACAGGACACCACAGAACTAACTATTACAACCCACCAATACTGAGACCATCATCAACTGAAACATCTGTAGAACTTATTCATTCTGTAACATTACTGATGATCTGAATCCATTGTGAGTTTGTCGTAATAAATCAGATATCACAATAAAACAGCCTTGTGTTATGTTCCATAAATATTAATGTAATAATTCTCATTAATAACAACACGGTTGTTCACACTGGACATCACATCGTGACAGTTGTGACAGAGTTCCTCTACCCTGCTGGTCTGAAGGCATTGCTCAGGCTGTTTGTCTCGGTTCTGGACTTTACCGGACCTTCTGCCCAGCTGAGGACGTCGCTCGACTCTGTTGCTCGGCTTTGGCCTTGCTGTCATGTTACTTACACCCTGCTGTTTTTGTTAATAAATTGTGTGTTTATGGTGATTACACAGAGGACACGCCCCCTACAATTAGAGGTTACTTAGGACTATAATCCTTTATCCTATCATCAGCAGTCGTGTTACAGACAGTCAGGTGTGTAATGAACATGACCGAGGTGGTTTATTTACTCGATCATTGTTTTTCTATAAAATGTGTTTGTAGAAGAAACTAAAAGTTAATAGATTGAGCACACATAGTCTAATAAAAGTATAAATTATACAAAAGGACAGATGACAGAACTGAAAGTTTAGTGTTTTTTAGTCTCTAAAAAAAATGACAGCTTTTCTGTTTACTGTGTTTGTTTGTTAGAGGAAACGCAGCATGAACCCAGTCGAGTATTACAGACTAAACTTTATACATCACTAATATAGTGTGTGTGTGTGTGTGTGTGTGTGTGTGTACCTCAGTTTCTCCAGTGTACAGTGTGGACTCTTCAGCTCATCAGAGAGCAGCTTCACTCCTGAATCCTGCAGTTTATTGTCACTCAGGTCCAGTTGTCTCAGTCTGGAGGAGTTTGAGCTGAGAACTGAGGACAGAACTCTACAGCTTTCCTCTGTCAGATTACACTGACGCAGACTGGAAGAGAAATGATGAAATATCAGAACACTGATCTCAAACACACAAACACAGCCATAATCCAGCTAAAGTTGAAGCTGTAACAGAAATGTCAGTGTGTTTGTGTCACACACACAAATCAGAGGACAGGACACCACAGAACTAACTATTACAACCCACCAATACTGAGACCATCATCCGCGAACTCGTCCTGAATATTTTAAAGGCGTAACAGCTGATGAACAAACAGAGACGATTGTAGACGAAAATAAAGAGAGATTTTATCTTAGATTTTATTTTATACAAAACATTTGTCTCGTCTTTTTTCGTCAACAATAATCCATGTTAATTTAGTCTTAGCGTTTTGGACAGTGGTGCAGTCTCGTCATCGTCTCGTCTTAGTCATGAAAAAAAAAGGTTGTTGAACATATTTGGTCTCGTCTGACGAAATTAACACTAATCCACATCATGCTCTAAATCTGGATCATCTCACCACCATAAACAAATGAATAAAAATGTAAAAATACACGTGTAGATTTCCGTAAGGAGTTCCACATGATGTCTAATCTTATTTCCTCAAGGTTTTGTAGTTTAACAGATTTATCTTTACAGATTAACAGCAACTTTGTGGAGGACTGAATGTTATTATAGCAGGCATCACCAAATGGCGGACCGTGGTCCAGATCCGGACCGAGTGACGGGTCTGCCCGGAACCGTTAAAATTCAAATATCATATTAAGCATCTCCTTATTATAATGTAATATAAGATTATATAAGATCTTTGATATTAATAAAAAGATAAATATTTCGTTCATGTGCAGTTAATCTAGTTATTGCGACAGGAGCGTCATCAAAAGCCAAGCCAAAAACAGATTGTTTCTGTTCCATACTCCAGAGCAGAAGGTGGCAGTAATGCACCTAATTTACGCTGGTTGCCAGCTGCTATTAAAAACCAAGAAGAAGAAGAGATGGATTGTTTACCTTTCAGCAACAGAGAATAACGAGTGTAAGAGAGAGAGAGGAGATGAGAGAAAATGGCTTGTTCAAACATGAGACAAGTCGATGGTGAAAACCGGACATTTAAAGATGAATGGACATTTAAAGATGAATGGACATTTAAAGATGAATGGACAGACCAGTACATGTTCATTCTGCCTGCAACCAGTTCTAAACCTTTGTGTCTCATGCTGTGAAAAGGCGGCTGTTGAATTCTTTGTAGTAGGTGGGAGGAGCTTTGTCTCCATCAGCTGTGTTAAAGTGTTAATTAGTGGCTCTTTGTTCAGTGTGGCATCCAACAGCTCATGGGGCGATTCACAGTTGATTAGGGTGACCAGACGTCCTCCTTTGCCTGGACATGTCCTTTTTTGAAACCTAAAAATGTGTCCAGGTGGAAGTTCTAAATCGTCTGGGATTTTGTTGTTCTAGCCTCAAACGTGTTTATGGCGAATTTGCATTGCTCTCTCTTTCATTCACATACTATAGTCAATAGTATTCTCTGTACACATTTAATTGGTCAGTCACCTCAAGTGCGAACTTCCTTGTTTACCCCTGGCAAAGCGCATGGCTACCCGGCATCTTCAGCCATGTCGAAACGCAAGTGTAAGTTCACTGACGAATTAAAACAAAAATTTCCATGTTTTCGTGTCAGTCGAGATCAACATGAAGCTAAGTGCAAAGCAGGCACTTACGTGTCGGTCGCATATAAAGGTGCCAACGACCCAGAGGCACACACATGTTCAGCAAAGCATCGAAAGGCAGCGAGGGGCGAGAGCTTATCAGCTAAAGTGAGGGAGTTTTTCATAAGTAAAAAGGAAAGTGCAGCTGTCACTGCTGCTGAGGCTGCCGATGCTCTGCACATGGTTAAGCGCCACGAAAGCTACAGGTCATTGGACTGCACATCTGGCTTGTTAAAGAAGGTTTTCACAGATTCTAAAACAGCTCAAAAATTCTCAAGCGCTGGAACAAAGACAGAGGCAATTGTAAATACTGTGATAGCCCCACATTCTGTTGAAGATATCCCCTACTGTGGCGTGTGTACTGATGGCAGCAATCATGGAGCAGTAAAGATATTCCCTCTGCTCATTCAGTATTGTGATTGGAAAACGGCGGCGTGCAAAGTAAATTACTTGAAATTAAAAACACCCCAAATGAATCAGCTATTTCACAGTACATAAGACACACTGGAAAAGAAAGGGATATTTTCTAAATGCATTGCATTTACTGGTGACAACTGCAACACAGATTATGGAATCCAGCGTAATGAGATTGGGAAGAATGTTTTTGCCAATTTAAAGAAGTCCCTGCAGAACACAGCTCTTATTGGTGTCGGCTGCCAGCACATATTCTGAACAATTGTGTTCACCACGGAGCAGACACACTGGATGTTGACATTGAGCATGGAAAGTGTTCTTTTTGTCACAGGAAAAACCACCAATGCACATCAGGAAGTTTTTTTGAAGACAAGTTCAGTGAGATTAGCATTCATTCATGTGTGTATTTCAGTCGAAAATTCAAGAGATGGAGAGAGAGAACAATTCAGTTGTGGAAGTAAAGAGGAGTCTATACAGTGTCCATAGCATGCTTCATGAACGCAAGATGAACAACTTCATGCCTCTTAAAGTCAAAAGTATGCTGGCACAAAATCAGAAGGATGGGTTAGGGTCAAAGGTGTGAGCATTTCAGTGCCCAAGTACAGGGCCTGTACAGTACATGTTTGGACTATCTAGAGAGATGGATGGCACCCATGGAGGAGTTTTCCACTTTTATGTGGATGGATCTGAGTGAGATTCCTGACTGGAATGATGTAGAGGGCTGTATCAGGCACCTAGCTGACTTCAGTGATCTACAAGCACACCAGAGGTGGACCAAAGTCTTTGAAAGATCCAAAAGTGTTGATTCATTCAGAGCTGCTTAAGATGACACAGTTTTTTTTGCCGTACCTGCTCACAATGCAAATGTTGAGCGTATCTTTTCACTGATGCAAGCCCAGTGGACCAGGGAGAGGAATCGCTTGTCTGTTGATTCACTGAAGGGGATTCTGTGCACTCAGTACAATTACAAGCACATGACCTGCAAAGACTTCCATTCTTACTTAATGAGCAATCGTAGACTGTTGGCAAAGATTCAGTCCTCTGAAAAATATGCCCCACGTGAGGAGGACTGAAAAGTATCATCCATTGTTCCACTTTTCAACTTTAAAAATGTCTTATTTTGTGCAATTAGGTTTTATTTTTTTTACCATTGTTGTGACTAAACTTTACATTGTGTACAAATGTATAATTTGTTTTTGCACATTTAAAACTTTCAAGTGTTCAAAATAGCCTTTTGAGGCAGTGTTTTTCTGTTAGTGTTGGACCAGCCAATAGAGCTCATTATCATACAGTCACCATGTCTGACACATTTGTATGAATTCCACAAACACCCACCCCCCACCCCCCACTCCCCCGCGTGCTGAAGTGTCCACTTTTTCACACTCCCAAATCTGGTCACCCTGGGGTTGATGAGTGCTTGAACTTGTAAGTTTATATTATATTCATTTCTGTATATATTTAAGTTATGTAATGCTTATAATGTTTTGTTTGATTTAGACACCACACATCTCTGGTCTCATGACTGCCTGATAATAAAATGTTAAGGAACTGGATTATTTAGAGCTTCTGTGTTTTAATGGGCACAACATCCTGGTAGCACTTTGCCTGAACTAGCCTCCATCCTTATCAGTAACTTATAGTGGTGTTAATAAAAAGTGGCAACGTTAAGCATCACTATTGCCCCTTTACCACCGAGGCAGTTTGAGTGCAGGTTCGGAGCCTAATTTAGAACCAGTTCTTTCTGTTTCGACCGCAAAAGCACCGGCTCTGAACCAGGAAAAGTGGTTCTTAAGTAGCACCAAAACGTTGCTGGTCTAGTCTAACCGCTTGCGTCAGGAGCTGGGGGCGGGGCTGTGGGCGGGGCTACTGTTCACGCATTTGATAATGTACCTTAAGTATACTAATGTTTAATACATTTTTACTTTACCGTGATATGATACATTATGGGGTCACGGTGGCTTAGCGGTTAGCACGTTCGCCTCACACCTCCAGGGTCAGGGTTCGATTCCCACCTCCGCCTTGTGTGTGGAGTTTGCATGTTCTCCCCGTGCCTCGGGGGTTTCCTCCGGGTACTCCGGTTTCCTCCCCCGGTCCAAAGACATGCATGGTAGGTTGATTGGCATCTCTGGAAAATTGTCCGTAGTGTGTGTGAGTGAATGAGAGTGTGTGTGTGCCCTGTGATGGGTCAGCACTCTGTCCAGGGTGTATCCTGCCTCAATGCCCGATGACGCCTGTGATAGGCACAGGCTCCCCGTGACCCGAGAAGTTCGGATAAGCGGTAGGAAATGAATGAATGTATGAATGATACATTATCAGCACACATGATAGTAGGTAGCTACATGCTAAGGCAAATTTTTTTTCTGTGTTAACAATAAAATAATGTTAAGTACTTTATCGATTACAACCTCCGTTTATACAGATTACACGGAGCCGCACGTACACGTTTTATTCGCCGTGTTTGGGTGTTAATGTAGGTTCACAAAGCCATGAGCATTAACAGTAAAGCAACAGAAAGCACCCGGTTCTTTCCAAGGGAAAAGAGGCAAATATGAGACCAAACACGGGTCGTTTGAGGAAATGTACCCACAGAAGTCAGCAGTGAGGGCACCAATGAGCATCTCCACATGAGCATGAGACTGGCACTAACCCCATTTAAGCCAAGATCCAACCTGCTGACAGGACAGTTACATGTCCATGTCTCTCAGTAGGAACAGAAGATGGAAAGGGAGTAAGGAGAGGTGGAAAGGAGAGAGGGAAAAGGGAGCTGCTCAAAGCTCTGCACTTTTCTGTTATTCAGTAAATTTCTGCCCTGTTCTATTTTACCTGAAATGTCGTTTAGACTAAAGTTTTTTGTTATTATTGTTGGTATTTTTTAAAAAAGCGGCAGCTCAAAAGTCGTCTGTTTCATTTTGTTCTTAAAGATTAAA
>NW_025927275.1:406103-410888 GCF_022655615.1 Tachysurus fulvidraco | reverse complement strand
CCCTAACCCTAACCCTATCCTAACCCTAACCCTAACCCTAACCCAAACCCAAAACCCAAACCCTAACCCTAACCCTAACCCTAACCCTAACCCTAACCCTAACCCTAACCCCTTTAATTTTAGTCTGTACCCTTAGCCCTAAATAGGATTCAGTGCGTTCTCCACTCCTGAACCCAAAACATAACCGCAGGTTTCCATCTCTTAGCCCTAAACATAACCGTTTTTTTAGCCCCAGCCCTAAACTTAACCGGTTTTCTAGCCCTAAGCCCTAACCTTAACCGGTTTTCTAGCCCTAAACCTAACCGTTAGCCTTAAAACTTAATTTTTAGAACCCTAAACCTAATCCCCAGCCCTAAACATAACCAGAGTTTTGACGTGCGTCGTAATCCTATTTTTCGAACCGTAAACCCTACCTCTAGCCCTAAACATAACCTTAGGCGTCGTCTGAGGTCGGGACCCTAACTGAGACCGACCCCTAACTCTAGAAGAGCGTTTTAAGCTCCTAACTTTAAATAAGCGATGTTTTTTCGTTCGCCGTGATGGTGGTGGCTGAAAATGAGGTCCGTGTGGCAGGCCCGTGCACAACGTGGTTTCTGGGTCACTCCCAGAACTACGGTCTTTTCCCCTAACCTAACCCTAACCCTAACCCTAACCCTAACCCTAACCCTAACCCTAACCCTAACCCCTAACCCTAACCCTAACCCTAACCCTAACCCTAACCCTAACCCTAACCCTAACCCTAACCTAACCCTAACCCTAACCCTAACCCTAACCCTAACCCTAACCCTAACCCTAACCCTAACCCTAACCCTAACCCAACCCTAACCCTAACCCTAACCCTAACCCTAACCCTAACCCTAACCCTAACCCTAACCCTAACCCTATCTCCACTGCTGGTGGCGCTATCGAGCTGAAACCATGTGCAATCAACTCCCAGCCCCCTAATTAGTATACATACCAAATTTCAGAGCTCTAGAGCAAAAAATGAGAAAAAATGTGCATTTGCACATATGTGCATTTTCGTTTTGACCACACAACCTAACCCTAACCCTAACCCTAACCCTAACCCTAACCCTAACCCTAACCCTAACCCTAACCCTAACCCTAACCCTAACCCTAACCCTAACCCTAACCCTAACCCTAACCCTAACATCCACGCAGGTTAAGACCCTGTGATGGGGGGGTCATTGTACGTTTCCAAAAACCTAACCCTAACCCTAACCCTAACCCTAACCCTAACCCTAACCCTAATTAGTATACATACCAAATTTCAGAGCTCTAGAGCAAAAAAAGAGAAAAAATGTGCATTTGCACATATGTTCATTTTCTTAATGAACACACACCCTACCACCCACCCCTTACCCTAACCCTAACCCTAACCCTAACCCTATCTCCACTGCTGGTGGCGCTATCGAGCTGAAACCATGTGCAATCAACTCCCAGCCCCCTAATTAGTATACATACCAAATTTCAGAGCTCTAGAGCAAAAAATGAGAAAAAATGTGCATTTGCACATATGTGCATTTTCGTTTTGACCACACAACCTAACCCTAGCCCTAACCCTAACCCTAACCCTACCCCCAACCCTAACCCTAACCCCAACCCTAACCCTATCCCTGACCCCAACCCCAACCCTAACCCTAACCCTAACCCTAACCCTAACACTTTCGCATTTATCCCTATTACCTAACTGTAACCCTAATCGTAACCCTAATTTTTTGAAAAATTGTCAAAGTCCAAACTCAAACCCAAAGCTCATATAGACTCAAAAACACCACAGTCATGTCCAGTCACTTCCAAATAGTATATATAGATGTCAATTTTGAACATAAACCCAAAGGAAAATGTACAATACCCTATCTCCACTGCTGGTGGCGCTATCGAGCTGAAACCATGTGCAATCAACTCCCAGCCCCCTAATTAGTATACATACCAAATTTCAGAGCTCTAGAGCAAAAAATGAGAAAAAATGTGCATTTGCACATATGTGCATTTTCGTTTTGACCACACAACCTAACCCTAACCCTAACCCTAACCCTAACCCTAACCCTAACCCTAACCCTAACCCTAACCCTAACCCTAACCCTAACCCTAACCCTAACCCTAATCCCAACCCTAATTCTAACCCCAACTCCTCAACCTAACCCTAACCCTAACCCTAACCCTAACCCTAACCCCTAACCCTAACCCTAACCCTAACCCTAACCCTAACCCTAACCCTAACCCTAACCCTAACCCTAACCCTAACCCTAACCCTATCCTAACCCTAACCCTAACCCTAACCCTAACCCTAACCCTAACCCTAACCCTAACCCTAACCCTAACCCTAACCCTAACCCTAACCCCTTTAATTTTAGTCTGTACCCTTAGCCCTAAATAGGATTCAGTGCGTTCTCCACTCCTGAACCCAAAACATAACCGCAGGTTTCCATCTCTTAGCCCTAAACATAACCGTTTTTTTAGCCCCAGCCCTAAACTTAACCGGTTTTCTAGCCCTAAGCCCTAACCTTAACCGGTTTTCTAGCCCTAAACCTAACCGTTAGCCTTAAAACTTAATTTTTAGAACCCTAAACCTAATCCCCAGCCCTAAACATAACCAGAGTTTTGACGTGCGTCGTAATCCTATTTTCGAACCGTAAACCCTACCTCTAGCCCTAAACATAACCTTAGGCGTCGTCTGAGGTCGGGACCCTAACTGAGACCGACCCCTAACTCTAGAAGAGCGTTTTAAGCTCCTAACTTTAAATAAGCGATGTTTTTTCGTTCGCCGTGATGGTGGTGGCTGAAAATGAGGTCCGTGTGGCAGGCCCGTGCACAACGTGGTTTCTGGGTCACTCCCAGAACTACGGTCTTTTCCCCTAACCTAACCCTAACCCTAACCCTAACCCTAACCCTAACCCTAACCCTAACCCTAACCCTAACCCTAACCCTAACCCTAACCCTAACCCTAACCCTAACCCTAACCCTAACCCTAACCCTAACCTAACCCTAACCCTAACCCTAACCCTAACCCTAACCCTAACCCTAACCCTAACCCTAACCCTAACCCTAACCCAACCCTAACCCTAACCCTAACCCTAACCCTAACCCTAACCCTAACCCTAACCCTAACCCTAACCCTATCTCCACTGCTGGTGGCGCTATCGAGCTGAAACCATGTGCAATCAACTCCCAGCCCCCTAATTAGTATACATACCAAATTTCAGAGCTCTAGAGCAAAAAATGAGAAAAAATGTGCATTTGCACATATGTGCATTTTCGTTTTGACCACACAACCTAACCCTAACCCTAACCCTAACCCTAACCCTAACCCTAACCCTAACCCTAACCCTAACCCTAACCCTAACCCTAACCCTAACATCCACGCAGGTTAAGACCCTGTGATGGGGGGGTCATTGTACGTTTCCAAAAACCTAACCCTAACCCTAACCCTAACCCTAACCCTAACCCTAACCCTAATTAGTATACATACCAAATTTCAGAGCTCTAGAGCAAAAAATGAGAAAAAATGTGCATTTGCACATATGTGCATTTTCGTTTTGACCACACAACCTAACCCCTAACCCTAACCCTAACCCTAACCCTAACCCTAACCCTATCTCCACTGCTGGTGGCGCTATCGAGCTGAAACCATGTGCAATCAACTCCCAGCCCCCTAATTAGTATACATACCAAATTTCAGAGCTCTAGAGCAAAAAATGAGAAAAAATGTGCATTTGCACATATGTGCATTTTCGTTTTGACCACACAACCTAACCCTAACCCTAACCCTAACCCTAACCCTAACCCTAACCTAACCCTAACCTAACCCTAACCCCTAACCCTAACCCTAACCCTAACCCTAACCCTAACCCTAACCCTAACACTTTCGCATTTATCCCTATTACCTAACTGTAACCCTAATCGTAACCCTAATTTTTTGAAAAATTGTCAAAGTCCAAACTCAAACCCAAAGCTCATATAGACTCAAAAACACCACAGTCATGTCCAGTCACTTCCAAATAGTATATATAGATGTCAATTTTGAACATAAACCCAAAGGAAAATGTACAATACCCTATCTCCACTGCTGGTGGCGCTATCGAGCTGAAACCATGTGCAATCAACTCCCAGCCCCCTAATTAGTATACATACCAAATTTCAGAGCTCTAGAGCAAAAAATGAGAAAAAATGTGCATTTGCACATATGTGCATTTTCGTTTTGACCACACAACCCTAACCCTAACCCTAACCCTAACCCTAACCCTAACCCTAACCCTAACCCTAACCCTAACCCTAACCCTAACCCTATCTCCACTGCTGGTGGCGCTATCGAGCTGAAACCATGTGCAATCAACTCCCAGCCCCCTAATTAGTATACATACCAAATTTCAGAGCTCTAGAGCAAAAAATGAGAAAAAATGTGCATTTGCACATATGTGCATTTTCGTTTTGACCACACAACCTAACCCTAACCCTAACCCTAACCCTAACCCTAACCCTAACCCTAACCCTAACCCTAACCCTAACCCTAACCCTAACATCCACGCAGGTTAAGACCCTGTGATGGGGGGGTCATTGTACGTTTCCAAAAACCTAACCCTAACCCTAACCCTAACCCTAACCCTAACCCTAACCCTAATTAGTATACATACCAAATTTCAGAGCTCTAGAGCAAAAAATGAGAAAAAATGTGCATTTGCACATATGTGCATTTTCGTTTTGACCACACAACCTAACCCTAACCCTAACCCTAACCCTAACCCTAACCCTAACCCTAACCCTAACCCTAACCCTAACCCTAAC
>NW_025927275.1:363603-401103 GCF_022655615.1 Tachysurus fulvidraco | reverse complement strand
CCCTAACCTAACCCTAACCCCTAACCCTAACCCTAACCCTAACCCTAACCCTAACCCTAACCCTAACACTTTCGCATTTATCCCTATTACCTAACTGTAACCCTAATCGTAACCCTAATTTTTTGAAAAATTGTCAAAGTCCAAACTCAAACCCAAAGCTCATATAGACTCAAAAACACCACAGTCATGTCCAGTCACTTCCAAATAGTATATATAGATGTCAATTTTGAACATAAACCCAAAGGAAAATGTACAATACCCTATCTCCACTGCTGGTGGCGCTATCGAGCTGAAACCATGTGCAATCAACTCCCAGCCCCCTAATTAGTATACATACCAAATTTCAGAGCTCTAGAGCAAAAAATGAGAAAAAATGTGCATTTGCACATATGTGCATTTTCGTTTTGACCACACAACCCTAACCCTAACCCTAACCCTAACCCTAACCCTAACCCTAACCCTAACCCTAACCCTAACCCTAACCCTAACCCTATCTCCACTGCTGGTGGCGCTATCGAGCTGAAACCATGTGCAATCAACTCCCAGCCCCCTAATTAGTATACATACCAAATTTCAGAGCTCTAGAGCAAAAAATGAGAAAAAATGTGCATTTGCACATATGTGCATTTTCGTTTTGACCACACAACCTAACCCTAACCCTAACCCTAACCCTAACCCTAACCCTAACCCTAACCCTAACCCTAACCCTAACCCTAACCCTAACATCCACGCAGGTTAAGACCCTGTGATGGGGGGGTCATTGTACGTTTCCAAAAACCTAACCCTAACCCTAACCCTAACCCTAACCCTAACCCTAACCCTAATTAGTATACATACCAAATTTCAGAGCTCTAGAGCAAAAAATGAGAAAAAATGTGCATTTGCACATATGTGCATTTTCGTTTTGACCACACAACCTAACCCTAACCCTAACCCTAACCCTAACCCTAACCCTAACCCTAACCCTAACCCTAACCCTAACCCTAACCCCTAACCCTAACCCTAACCCTAACCCTAACCCTAACCCTAACCCTAACCCTAACCCTAACCCTAACCCTAACCCTAACCCTAACCCTAACCCTAACCCTAACCCTAACCCTAACCCTAACATCCACGCAGGTTAAGACCCTGTGATGGGGGGGTCATTGTACGTTTCCAAAAACCTAACCCTAACCCTAACCCTAACCCTAACCCTAACCCTAACCCTAATTAGTATACATACCAAATTTCAGAGCTCTAGAGCAAAAAATGAGAAAAAATGTGCATTTGCACATATGTGCATTTTCGTTTTGACCACACAACCTAACCCCTAACCCTAACCCTAACCCTAACCCTAACCCTAACCCTATCTCCACTGCTGGTGGCGCTATCGAGCTGAAACCATGTGCAATCAACTCCCAGCCCCCTAATTAGTATACATACCAAATTTCAGAGCTCTAGAGCAAAAAATGAGAAAAAATGTGCATTTGCACATATGTGCATTTTCGTTTTGACCACACAACCTAACCCTAACCCTAACCCTAACCCTAACCCTAACCCTAAACTTAACCTAACCTAACCCTAACCCCTAACCCTAACCCTAACCCTAACCCTAACCCTAACCCTAACCCTAACACTTTCGCATTTATCCCTATTACCTAACTGTAACCCTAATCGTAACCCTAATTTTTTGAAAAATTGTCAAAGTCCAAACTCAAACCCAAAGCTCATATAGACTCAAAAACACCACAGTCATGTCCAGTCACTTCCAAATAGTATATATAGATGTCAATTTTGAACATAAACCCAAAGGAAAATGTACAATACCCTATCTCCACTGCTGGTGGCGCTATCGAGCTGAAACCATGTGCAATCAACTCCCAGCCCCCTAATTAGTATACATACCAAATTTCAGAGCTCTAGAGCAAAAAATGAGAAAAAATGTGCATTTGCACATATGTGCATTTTCGTTTTGACCACACAACCTAACCCTAACCCTAACCCTAACCCTAACCCTAACCCTAACCCTAACCCTAACCCTAACCCTAACCCTAACCCTAACCCTAACCCTAACCCTAACCCTAATCCCAACCCTAATTCTAACCCCAACTCCTCAACCTAACCCTAACCCTAACCCTAACCCTAACCCTAACCCCTAACCCTAACCCTAACCCTAACCCTAACCCTAACCCTAACCCTAACCCTAACCCTAACCCTAACCCTAACCCTATCCTAACCCTAACCCTAACCCTAACCCTAACCCTAACCCTAACCCTAACCCTAACCCTAACCCTAACCCTAACCCTAACCCTAACCCTAACCCCTTTAATTTTAGTCTGTACCCTTAGCCCTAAATAGGATTCAGTGCGTTCTCCACTCCTGAACCCAAAACATAACCGCAGGTTTCCATCTCTTAGCCCTAAACATAACCGTTTTTTTAGCCCCAGCCCTAAACTTAACCGGTTTTCTAGCCCTAAGCCCTAACCTTAACCGGTTTTCTAGCCCTAAACCTAACCGTTAGCCTTAAAACTTAATTTTTAGAACCCTAAACCTAATCCCCAGCCCTAAACATAACCAGAGTTTTGACGTGCGTCGTAATCCTATTTTTCGAACCGTAAACCCTACCTCTAGCCCTAAACATAACCTTAGGCGTCATCTGAGGTCGGAACTTTAATTCAGACCGACCTCGAACTTTACGAGAGCACTTTAAGCTCATAACTCTAAATAGGCGATGTTCTTTCGTTCGCCGTGGTGGTGATGGCCGAAAACAAGGCCGGGGAGGCTGGCCCGTGCACAACGTTGTCTCTGGGTCACCTTCCCAGAGTTACGTTTCATTTTCCCCTAACCTAACCCTAACCCGGGGGGGACGATCGGGGTGGCCTGTTAGGCAGGCCCGTGCACAACGTGTGTCTCTTAATTGAGACCACGGTCTGGGGACTCCAACCCAACCCCGAACCCTAACCCTAACCCCAACCCAAACCCTAATCCAGCCAGGGCCGCCACTGCCGCCTTGGTCTGTCCGTTCTGTCTGCCGCCTGGGCCGAAACCAGGCCTGGAGGAAGGAGAGAGGAGGAAAAAAATGAATATTAGTTCATTATAATGACAGCTATTTTGCCCTTCAATACCACCTTGCTCTGTCCACTCGGTCTGCCGATTGAGCTGGGAACCGCCAGAGGTAAGAAGAGCATTATTGAATGATAATGACAAAAGTAATGACACAAAAATGACAAATACTTACCTGAATTGTCCAACCGGTCCGCCAATCGGGCTGGAAACCACACCTGAAAAGACAGAGGGAGAAGAAAGAACATTAGTTCAAAATAATTATAACATAATTAATACTAATACTATGGTTATTTAACTTAAACAATAATAATAATTATATTAAAATGAATAATAAAAGGTTATATACCTATATCTCTCCATACAAATATGTTTATAAAGAAAAGAAAAAAATCCAAGCAGCATTAGAGGTTTCAGAAAAGAATTTTCTTTCTAAAAAAATGAGGGTGGAGCTTTCCCTATATAAAGGAGGCCACTGCAGACAGACTCACGTTTCTCAGTTGAGCTGTGCAGCACACACCTCACAGCTATTAAGCTGCTTTACCTCTCACAATTGTTTAATTGGAACATTTAATGGTAATTAACCCACTGCTTGGTATTATTAATTTGGTTTTTAGTGTTTTTCCAAATTTTGGCAGGTCAACGCCTGAAGAAGGTTTGATTAAAAACCGAAACGTTGCGCAAATTGACCTGCCCGTTTGATTGGCCATTTGGGGAGGAGGGCAGCAAGGTATTCACCTACCCCTCCACCCTAAACACAAAATTTTGATTGTGGGGATGTGAGGGCAGCAAGGTATTCACCTACCCCTCCATCCACCACAATCATAATCAAATTTCAATGATGGGGAAGTGAGGGCAAGGAAGGTATTCACCTCCACCTCCACCCAGAATACCCAAATTGTTGTTGTTGGGATGTGAGGGCAGCAAGGTATCCACCTACCCCTCCACCCAACACAATATTAATTTAAATTTAAATATGGGGATGTGAGGTTAGGAAGGTATTCACCTCCACCTCCACCCAAAACACCCAAATTATTCAAATTATTGTCACCTCAATTGTGAGGAATTTTTTAAACAGGGGACAGCACCTATTTGGACTGTCCCCACACACAAAAAAAAACACTTTGAACTCCTTGCTTATGGTGTTGGACTCGGGGGGGGGGGGGGGGGGGGGGGGGGGACGATCGGGGTGGCCTGTTAGGCAGGCCCGTGCACAACGTGTGTCTCTTAATTGAGACCACGGTCCGGGGACTCCAACCCTACCCCCAACCCTAAACCCAACCCCCAACCCTAACCCTAACTCTAACCCAACCCTAACCCTAGGGCCATCTGGGGGTGATGCTTTTTGCATTGCACTCTGGACCCCTGGTTTAGCTAGGAAAAGGGAACGAACCGAGCATCTAGGATACCTTGCGGTGTTAACGAAGAGGTACTTGGCTAGTGCCCCTGCAACGCTTCCCGGATGCGTCAATCCAGTTCTCAGACCCTAGGTGAGTATACGGCCTCCAAGGTGAGTTTTTGGCCTCCGTGGGTCTACTAGGACAGCGTTGGACTCGTTCGCGGACCTGTTCGTCGACCCTGCCAGAATGTCTCGGGAAACCTTGCGGTGTTAACAAGTGACATTCTCGGCTGGGTGAGGTTTGTAGCCGGCCTCCCTGGGTCCACTAGGACAGCACGCAGGGCGGTGGTCTGGGGCCAACAGACCTTAAATGGGGCCGAGTCTTCTACTGGTGGCTAGCACCGACCACACGACAGCACATCATGCACCACACTGCACCCACACCATGTTAGCTTCCCATTTTCACTTGTTTAGCACTTTGATAGAAATAATACTCTACAATAATAATAATGATGATAATAATAATAATAATAATTATTATTATTATCATCATTATTATTATTATTATGTTAACAGTAGCAAAATGGTAGCGTTAAAGATAGAGACAAGTTCTCTCCCATTCTGCTCTCCTTCACTTCCACTCTCTTCTTTTAAGAGCAAATTAGAGCCCATTATAGACAAATAGATAGATAAAATAGGTTAATAGGCAAAATAGTTCAATGACTCCACCCATACGGAGGAGTTACTTAGCGTTAGCATTAGTTAGCTTCTGATTGGACATGGGACACAAGCCGAGGCTTGATCGACCTACGGCTGGCTGCCTCAGAGGAGGGTGTTCAGTGATCAAAGGCCGAAACACCTGTTGAGCCTGAGGTGCACTGCTGATGATGTGTCCTGAAATTCATAAAATGTTTGTTTAACAACCTTATATAAACCATTAATTATAAAATTAGTTCTTTTTAAATAATAAATGAATGTATGAATGAATGAGTAAATAAATAAATGAACACACCCCCTTTCTTAGGAAAATCCTAAAACTTGGAGACTGACTCACTCAAATCAGTGGCTCACCTCCTTGTTCCTCAAGGCCCATTTGGGACCTAAATACAAAGTTCTGACAGAGCGATAGCTGTAGCAATAACATGCGTCGGCCAGTGCCTTTCCCTTGGCTCCCTATCTAACCACGCAAGTTAAGACCCTGTGATGGGGAGTCATTGTATTCTTTCAAAAACCTAGCCCTAACCCCAACTCTAACCCCAACTCTAACCCCAAAACCTAACCCTAATCCCTAACCCGAACCCCTAAACCTAACACTAAACCTAACCCTACTCAACCACGCAGGTTAAAGATCCTGTGATGGGGGGAGTCATTGTACACTTTCCAAAACCTAACCCTAACCCAGGAACCGGGGAGAGTATCCCTGGAACACAATTGTACGGCCCGTGGGTCGACTGAGAGCGGAATCCCAAGGGATGGCCCGTGCATCTCCGGTCACGCGAGAGGGGGTGCTGGTTCCTTGCTTTTTCCCTAACCCTAACCGTAATTCAGACCGACCTCGAACTTTAGAAGAGCGCTTTAGGCTCATAACTCTAAATAGATGTTTTTTCGTTCGCCGTGGTGGCGATGGCCGAAAACAAGGCCCGAGAGGCTGGCCCGTGCACAACGTTGTCTCTGGGTCACTTCCCAGAGTTAAATTTTTTTTCCCCTAACCTAAACCCAACCCTAAACCCAACCCTAATCCTAACCCTAAACCTATCCCTAAACCCAACAACTAACCCTAATCTTAACCTCAGTTCTGAATCCTAACTCCAATCTTAAACACTAGCCCCCAGCCTTAAGCCTTAACCCTCACCCTAATATCTGGCTTTAAATCTGTAAAAAAAAAAAAAAAAAAAAAAAAAAAAACCCTAATAATTTTTTGGAAGTGGGATATCTCTTAACCCTAACTAGTTTATTTCTTAAATATTTATTTATTGGTCTGTTTATTTATTTACTTTCTGTATAATACTAGTTTGTGTGTGTGTATATGTGTATAGGTACACATGTTTTGTTATATAATATAACTTATAATAGATAATATTATATATTATGTTATGTATTTTTTTAAATAAAAGGATATATAACTTTTAATGTTATATATATTTTAAATACAAAACATCCTGATATATATATATATATATATATATATATATATATATATATATATATATATAAAAACCTTAAAATGTGCTAAAAACAAAAAGAAGGGAAAACATTTTGCAAAAGAAAAGGATTTGGAGGGAAAAGAAAGGGAGGAGCCGTGTGTGTGAGAGGGAGACTATATGTAGGGGAGAAGAACAGAGGCTGCTCATTTGGGGTTTGGCTTTTCACAGAGCAACATCTCTGTATTGCTTACCGCCTACTGACAATTTTATTATAAATTTTTTCTTCATTGCTGTGGATTGTGCCCTCGCCTGAAGAAGACCATAGAGGTCGCTACAGGGCACAGTTGTTGTTGTTTTTTTGGGGGGGGCTTTTTTGGTTTTAATAGTTATTTAGTTAATTTAGTTAGTTTAGTTATTTCAGTATTCCTGGGATGGACTCCAGATCCACAGCAACCCTGTGGTTGAACATGACATGAGGTACACAGATGTACAGAGTTAAGAGCCAGTCTAGGGTTAGATTTCACAGAGTAATCAGTTCAGGATTCAGTTCAGGTATATTTAATAGGACCAGGAATGGCGGGGACACAGAGAGGTTCCAACAAAAGAGTGTTGGTATATTGTTAAACACTGCTATGAGGATTGAGCTGAGCCTTTAATCTTTATTGTACTGGTTATCAGGAATATGGAATAGTATCATCAGTGTATAAAGATTTCTTTATTATAAAAATGATACAACCCACACTACAGAAAACACTTCATGCAGAAGAATAGTAAATATTCTTAAAAGTAAGACTTTTAACACGTTATTTTGGGATGTTTATTTGTTTTAGACTTTTTGTCATTGTGATACACACTGGATCTCAATCTTGACAACACACACTACTTATTTTATACAAAAGTCCCATGAAATCAATTACAGACTCTTATTATTTAATATAAAATTATGTCTAAGCGACTGCCTGGGAATCTCAGGTGCTGTAAGTTTTTGACAAAGACATTCATTTACTTTACTGTCTGAATTCTGTAACATCATTTTATTATTCAGTGGCAGCGTCAGGAGAGTGAAGCTCTCCTCCATTTCACTTTGTTTTTTTCTTTTTTTTAAACTACCTGACAGCAGCGTAAAGCAGTCTGGAGGCTGGTGTAGAGGACATTTTAAATATCATGAGTGTTTTTATATAATTATGTGCTTTTACAGTAAATTCTGTGTGAAAGACTAGAGAGAAAGAACAAGAGGCCCTTATTCTAACTGTTACATTTGTACAGGCTAGAAAGATGGGAACTTTAGGGATGTGTGTGTGTGTGTGTGTGTGTGTGCGTGCAGGTGCTCGATAAGAACTTGAAAATGTAATGTGGCCTTGGTGAGGTGATAACTCAAAGGGAGACATCTTCAGTAACCAGGGATGATGCACGAACACACGCGTGCACACACACACACACACACACACACACACCTGGGGTACAAATAAGAGCGCTGAAACACTAGAATTTGCCTCTACACAGTGAAGTTTTAGTTCTTTTTGTCAATTTAGTAAATGTTCATGACCCAACAGATAAAAAAGAAAAGAAAGGATTATTTAATCCCTTAAAAAGAATTTTAAAGAAGCATAAAGAAATAATAATGATGGGACTTGCAGTGACTGTTTACAGTAAACTCCATATGGCAGATGGGATGGTTATTAAATCAGATACAGAGAGAAGAACTAAGTGAAGTGACGTGACATACGGCTAAGTACGGTGACCCAGACTCAGAATTTGTTCTCTGCATTTAAAAGATAAAAAATGTCATGAGGACATTAAGAAAGAAGAAATTAAAATATAGAAAAATAGATCAACTACATAAAAAAGGAAGATTCTTTTAATGTTTAAAGGGATTTTAATAAAGATGATATCTCTGTGTTGTGTGTAGATGCTGAAGGATTTGACTTTGGATTGTAAAAGATGTTAAAGTGTGAAGTTGTAGCTGAGAGGATAAAAGGATGTGATCAGTCACAGTTATTGTTATGGATCTTCTACATCTGAATATGAATGATTCAGCTCCCAAACTGCTGGAAATGTGGGACGTGTTCTAACGCTTCACCACCATAACTGCTTTATCCTGGAAAAAAGGTCTGAGGAGAGACTCCTGTCATACACCAGACCTGGTGAGTATATCATCATTAATGCTGAAAAACACAACAGGACAGAATTACAGACACATTTAAACACATTACTTATGAACAACAGAAACATAAATACACACATTAGATGTGACATTTTACAGCACACAGTGAATATTACACAATATCATACAGTAAAGAGACAGTAAGTCAGTAACTCACTGTAGTGTCTCCAGTTTACAGTGTGGATCCTTCAGTAGATCAGAGAGCAGCTTCACTCCTGATTCTCCTGGATTATTATCGTACAGATCCAGTTCTCTCAGGTGTGATGACGAGTTTGACCTCAGAGCTGAAGCCAGAGCAGCACAACCTTCATCTGTAATACTGGGGTCACACATCCTGCAAGAAAGAAAACCTTCTCACACTTAACACACTCAGGTTTAGTATTGAAAACATGAACTACACAAAATCTTTATATACAGTACATTTACTCTCCATCTCACACACACAACAATGACAATATATCAGATCACTACAATTACAGTTACCACAGAGGAGAACTGGATGTTGTAGTGTTTATTAAAACTGTGTGTGTGTGTGTGTGCGTGCCTGTGTACCTGTGTGTATGTGTGTGTACCTGTGTGTGTGTGTGTGTGTGTGTGTGTGTGTGTGTTTACCTCAGTATCTCCAGTGTACAGTGTGGATCCTTCAGCCCATCAGAGAGCAGCTTCACTCCTGAATCCTGCAGTTTATTGAGACTCAGGTCCAGTTCTCTCAGACTGGAGGAGTTTGAGCTGAGAACTGAGGACAGAACTCTACAGCTTTCCTCTGTCAGTTTACACCCACGCAGACTGGAAGAGAAATGATGAAATATCAGAACACTGATCTCAAACACACAAACACAGCCATAATCCAGCTAAAGTTGAAGCTGTAACAGAAATGTCAGTGTGTTTGTGTCACACACACAAATCAGAGGACAGGACACCACATCAGCACATTTACAGGAGCAGGGACGTCTTTCTGCACTCCACAATCTCTCAGCTACAATTTATTATAAGACCATTAGGTCATGTACGTAACACACACATGTGAGAGCGAGCAGCCTACAAACACTACACTCTGATCTGTGTTCAAGTTTCTACACCCAACACTGCAGATACAGTGCATTTTATTACAGAACATAAAGAATTATACAGCTGTACACTACCAGGTAATAACATGACAATACTAGTCGTACTTTACACTCAGTTATATGTTGGATTTCACAGAGACACTAAAACAGTTGGTGTGTGTTGTTCTCTGTGCTCGTACACGTACAAATCTGTCACCTCCAGACCTCTGATTTTACACACACACTGGTTCAGGTGTTTGGTGTGGACCTGAATACAGGTGGAGTGTTCACATACATCCAAACACATCCAAACTAAAGAGGAAGTTAGATTTTTTAACCTTATAAACGATTCTTGATCATGATTTGTATTTTTTATAAAATATAGATGTGTAAAAATCTCTCATCGATCATAAACAATGTAAATAAAGGATATTATAAAGAACATTGTACTGTTTACTACAGATGTCACTGTTACTATTTCAACACAACTTAGTGAACCCTTCTTTCTCCACAGAGTAAATGGGATCATGTCTTTATGCCTCCACAACTGAGAAGTGAACGTGGGGTTTTCTTCTCAAATCTGAGCTCCTTCCCTGTTTACAGAGTGACGTCACATCAGCACGACTGCACACAGCATCAGAAATAAACAAAGTCAAACTTCTTACCTTTAAATGAGTGACACTGTATATACACAAGTATTAGCTTTAGATGGATCAACATACAGACATTCGTTTGTTCAATCTAAAACACTGACTATACACATAGCAGGAAATCTAACACACCTTGTAGGTACAAATCTAACACAACATTACTGTGTGTTACACTAAAGGATTTGTGTAGGTGGGCTTCAGGGGGCTATAAGTGACATGGTAGAATGTAGTGTACCAATGTGTAATATTTTATCAGTACATAATGATGAACAGAGAACAAAACCAGTCTGTTATTAATGTTGTACAACAAAAATATAGATTCACTACAGCTGCTTATAAATACAAACACAGTCCACAGCTTAATGTCTCCAAAATCCACAGAAAGGTTCCAAAGAACGAAACCTGACGTCTCTTCAACAGTAACGGTGATAAACCTGACCGACCGTCACGTGCAACCGTCTTTGTGTTCACCGTCTGTTTTTACCACATCCACCATCTTCTGATGCAGTGAACCAGAAAAAAAACTGTCTATAATTCAACCACAACAGATTAACAACAATCACGACCTAAGAACAAGAATGTGATCATTAACAGTTTGGTGTCTTTGTCGAGCTCCAAGTAGAACAAAACAGGACTTTTTAATAACAGCGGTCACGACACTACACTCACCTGTGACACATTATTCATCCTCTCTCTTTTTACCTGCTTGTACACTTGATAAGCAAAGAACAAAGAACCCCATCAAAATAAAAGTCTTCATATAAAAAGTCACATTTAAACTCCATCCTCTACAAACAGGTCAGTGTTAGAGAAAGAAAATCTTCATCACACATCTGAGTTCGCTGCCTAGCTTGTTTCTAACATAATAAGAAGATAAAGCTGAACATTTTCCCACTTCGTTTGTCCAATGTGTCGAGGTCCAAAATGATGGTTGATGTTTTATTGACCACGAGCTCAGTCCTTGGTAAAGTTTAGCAGTAGTGCAGACTGAAGGAGACTTTTGTTTGTCCTTCGTATTGGGTTAAAGTTTTAAAAAGCATTTATGTTTTATTTTTATTAGAAAGAACAATTGAGTAAAAAAGCCATGACAGAGTGAATCTCCCCACAACACTGTCACACACAACAAAAGATGAGGAACTTCAACATAAAGACATACTTGAAGGACATTAGAGTGTTTTAATATTTACTTTTTATATTTTCTATCCATATTGATCCCATTTTGTCAGTCTGATGTTTTTCTCATCTGTGAGAGTTTTGTTAAATGTCACTTTCAATATAAACAGAACAGAAAAAGTCTTTCACTGGTGTTTAGTTCAGAAATGTCTTTAGTTCTTAAATGCATGCAGTTATTTTGTAGAGATATTTTTACTTACATTTTAGAGAACACTTAATTTTTCATGATTCATATATAAAAGCTATAAAATGCCTCATATGATATTATAAGATGTTGTCCATGTGGCCCAGCCCTCAGTTCAGATATAACATGTTAGTGTAAAAAGTGACACAATCTTCTGTAAAAGTACCAGAGGTTTGTGTAAAGATGATTAGAGGAACTATTAACACACATTAATCCAGTGTTGTATAAAGTACTAGAAAGTGATACTTGAGTAAAAGCACAAGTACCTTACTAGAAAAAGACTTCAGTAGAAGTGAAAGTCACCTTTTAGAATATTACTGAAGTAAAAGTCTTAAAGTATCTGATATTTACTGTACTTAAGTATCAAAAGTCATTTTCTGATATTTAATGTACTTAAGTATTTGAAGTAAAAGTAAAAAGTAAAATGTCAGTGATTTTCAGTAGGTATAAGAGCAGGGGCAGTTCTAGGGTTTCATCTTTAGGGGTTTTATCCCTCAGTGAGAATTTAAAACAAGAAGAGTTTTATATTATATATTATATGACTACACAGTAAGCCAAAAGTTATGGTGTTATTAAATGGTAAAAGTGGACACCAAAATTTTATGCATGATGTAATGATGTCAGTCTTGAATCAGATCAGTTCATGTGTGTGTGTGTTCTCTACAAACAGTGTGTCCGATGTATGACATCATTAATAAACTAATATTCACAAAGACCAAATCAATAAATGTTATTTTTATTTAGTATTGATGTCGCATTAATATTTAGTTTGTGCTACAACTCTGGTAATAAGAATAGTGACATTTCACTGCTTTTGGTTGCCCCCGTTATAGATAAACGCCCCCAGCTCTGATGCGCGTGCACGCTGCGCGTACCTGTGCTTCTCCGTACAGCGTGCAGAGCGTAATACAATCTAGGAGCAGTGATACACCAAACCTCCCTTATTACAGTCACACACATTTCTGCTGACTTTATTTTGTAGTAACGAGTAACGAAGATGTTTAGTGGGAATATAACGGAGTAAAAGTTTACATTTTATCTCAGAAATGTAGTGGAGTAAAAGTGAAAGTTGTCATAAATTTAAATAGTAAAGTACAGATACGTGACATTTCTACTGAAGTACAGTAACGAAGTATTTGTACTCCGTTACATTACAACACTGCATTAATCCAAACAGTGCAGTTCAGTGTTACATTAAAATAATAAACCATGCAGTAATACAGTTATAAATAAAAATACTCACTCAGCTTTTCTGGAGGCTTTGACCACTGGCAGCAGCTTCAGAAGACCTTCATCTGATGGATCATATTCACTCAAATTAAACACATCCAGCTCCTGTTCTGAGGTCAGTAACACAAACACCAGAGCTGACCACTGAGCTGGAGAGAGTCTGGTGTCACTGAGACGTCTGTCACCTCCTCTGTTCAGGTAAGTTTGTACTTCCTGCTCTAGAGAATCATCATTCAGTTCATTCAGACAGTGGAACAGATTGAGGGATTTCTCTGGAGATGGATTCTTCCTGATCTTCTCCTTGATGTACTCCACTGTTTCCTGTTTGCTGTGAGATCTGCTTCCTGTCTGTGGCATTAAGTCTCGTAAGAGAGTTTGATTGGTCTCCAGTGAGAGACCCAGAAGGAAGCGGAGGAACAGGTCCAGGTGTCCATTCTCACTCTGTAAGGCCTTGTCTACTGAACTCCTGAGGAGATCAGACAGGTTTGACTTCCTGAAAAGATCAGACATGTTTAACTTCCTGAGGAGATCAGGCAGGTTTGACTTCCTGAGGAGATCAGACATGGTTGGTTTTCTGAAGAAATTAAAAAGTCCAGTTCTTTGTCCCACAAGCACATTTGTATTTGTTAAAATAAAGCAGAAAAATACATATAAAGCAGCCAGAAACTCCTGAACACTTAGATGTACGAAGCTGAACACCTTCCCCAGGTGAAGCCCAAGCTCCTCTCTGAAGATCTGGGTACACACTCCTGAGTACACTGACACTTCTCTGACATCAATGCCACACTCTCTCAGGTCTTCCTCATAGAAGATCAGGTTTCCTTTCTCCAGCTGGTGGAAAGCCAGTTTTCCCAGTGCCATGATACTCTCTCTGGTCTGCTGAGGATCAGGGTCACATTTCTGATAGTACTTTTGGTCCTTGTGTTTGATCTGAAAGATCAGGAAGTGTGTGTACATTTGAGTCAGAGTCTTGGGGATCTCTCCACCTTCTGCTCCACCCAACATTCTCTCTAGAACAGTGGCTGAGATCCAGCAGAAGACTGGGATGTGACACATGATGTAGAGGCTTCTTGAAGACTTCAGGTGTGTGATGATTTTATCAGCCAGGCTCTGATCACTGATCCTCTTCCTGAAGTACTCCTCTTTCTGAGGATCACTGAAGCCTCGTACCTCTGTTACCTGGTCTACACACTCAGGAGGGATCTGATTGGCTGCTCCTGGTCTTGTGGTTATCCAGAGGAGAGCAGAGGGAAGCAGATTCCCCTTGATGAGGTTCGTCAGCAGCACATCCACTGAGGCTGACGCTGTCACATCACACAATATCTCATTCTTCTGGAAATTTAGAGGAAGTCGACACTCATCCAGACCATCAAAGATCAACACCACTTTGTAGGAGTCACAGTCTATTGATTCTAGTTTTCTTATTTCTGGGAAAAACTGATGAAGAAGTTCCATCAGACTGAGATTGTTCTGCTTCATCAGATTCAGCTCTCTAAAGGGAAGTGGGAACATGAAGGTGACGTCCTGATTTACTTCTCCTTCAGCCCAGTCCAGGATGAACTTCTGCACAGAGACTGTTTTTCCAATTCCAGCAACTCCTTTAGTCAGCACAGTTCTGATGGACTTGTCTTTAAAGAGCTCATTACATTTGATGGGTTTCTCCTGTGTTGCTGGTCTCCTGGACGCTGCCTCAATCTGTCTCACCTCATGTTCATTATTGACGTCTCCACTCCAACCCTCTGTGATGTAGAGCTCAGTGTAGATCTCATTCAGAAGTGCTGAGCTTCCATGCTGTGAGATTCCTTCATTAATTCTTTTAAACTTCTCTCTCAGATTGGACTTTAACTTTGTCTGATACACAGAGGCGAGTTCTAATAAACAAAGTAATATCTAGTTTAGTAATAAATAGTTATAATGCAAAATCGTACAAACACTGCTATTAATTCCTGACTGATGGACTAAATATTATTGAAGCTGGACCATGAACAGATACAACATGATATTAAAATTAAATGTAAAACTAAAAGTCTTCATATCTAAAACTATTTCCTCTCTCTAAAGTGAAGCTGATGGAATAAAGTCATGACTCAGAGCTCTTACTGTTGTGCAGTGTGTTAGCGAGATCTGTGTGGTTCATGTTCTTCAGGACGTGCAGTGTGATCTTCAGCGCTCCGTCTCTGACACTGTGCAGATCCTCCTCATCCTCCACCTCCCTCTCAGTGCATGCTGGGTAATCTGGACTCAGGAGCTTCCTAAACCTCTTCAGCTCATTCTTTATCAGAGTGATGACTTTGTGTTCCAGCTCCTGGTTAGAAACACACAGGAACAGATCTAAATATTATCATGTTACAGTGAGAGAGACTTTTATTTTATCACAAGAATAAAAGTCTCTTTTTATTATCACATTTAAAACTCATACAACTGATTACCCATAATGCTGCTGCACATCAAGACATGACAAGGGATCACAACACATACATTACACACTTTAAAAACAACACACACATTACACACTTTAAACACAACACACACATTACACACTTTAAACACAACACACACACCTTGAATATAGACTCCAGCTGTTTTGTGCTGATGTTTGATTTTTGTGGTCTGTGAACAAACAAAACCCATCATGTAATATGGACTATATGTATTCATAGCTGCACAAATCACACACTAATAAATACACACACAGATATTTAACACTATCCTCTTAACACAATACACTGATTTCAGGATTTCCTAACTGACACCAACATGTTTAGAAACAAATGTTTGTATAAATGAATAAAATCTTTATATTGTCATTAATGTCCCAGGTGTAAATGTTCTTCTGTAGCACCACAGACCCTCCAGCTCAGGGACTGCAGACTGAACTGAACTCTTAAAGCACTTTTCCTCACTGCCAGTCCGAGAGCTGCAGCACTGCACAGTTTAGTGTTTTACTGCTTCAACACCTGATAAAGCTCATGAAGGGCTTCATAATGAGACGAGTGAGTTTGATCAGGTGGAACACTGCTGTAAAGCACCTCACTATACTGACCTCACATCAGTACAACTGTCTCTGGTTTTGAAGTCAATTGGACGTCCCATTGACGCGTCACTCTTCATGGACACACAGCTGGGTTCTGGTGAGTCTGATCTCTTTCCCTCCATTATTCTAGAATTACAACAGAAATATCAGCAATAATTAATACTCAGCACTGTTAAACAATGTGTTCATCATTAAACATTAAACTGCTATTAAACACCTTAAAGTTGAGTTCCTGTGTTAACTAGTGAGTGTTTAGAGATACAGATGTGTTCCCATGAGACGGTGTGTATTTATTACCGGTGAATGTAAAAGTAAGTCACCTCTCGTCTTTCTTTAAGTCCTGTTTCCCAGACACACTCATGTTGGACGTCATGTCTCCTTGTCCAGATTACAGCAGGACACACGTTTACTTCACTCCAACATCGGTGTGTTAAATTAAACCCTGAATCAGCACAGAGTTCACTTACAGGAAATAGTCACACTATCAAGTTATAAAACAACCTGTGTACATTAAAGCTTCAGTACAAACCCACAAAACTCTTCTGTATCTAGTGTCACTTCAGTGTGTTTATATATTAGAGCTTTAGATACTCACTGTGTTTTTACTCCTCAAATCTTTTACTGTTCACTCCACACTAAATGGAGCTGCTGACTTTCACTTTCATTACAGTTTATACTGCAGAGGGGGGAAGGGCAGTGACGCAGACACACAAACACACACGCACACACACATAATGGTTCTGACACCTGTGACTACAAATATTACACCAAATTGTTTTCATTTATCCACAGTTTGTAACATTTCCTCTTTTCGTCTATTAGTCTTTTTGGCCTTATTATTTGTCTCTTAGGACGTTTTGTTTGTCCTACAGCATCCTGTCTATTTACAGTTACAGACTCTTTAGTATTGCTTTGCATTTCTAATTGTTCATTTTGCTTTGCAATTTCCAGATCATTTCTCACTCTCATTGACTTTTATTTCTCTCAGAGGCACTTTTAGCAAATGTCTTGTGTTTGTCCTCATTATTGTCCCACACTCTGTTAGCACTTCGTATGACCTGGGCGTAGTCTCTTTTAGGGATATACCGATCCGATATTTTGGATCGGTATCGGCGCCGATCCAAGCATTTTGAGTGGATCGGGTATCGGTGGTGCGTGACGGATCCAAATCCGATACCTGTGGTCATGGGCGTCGGAACCATTATATGTGTGTGGGACAGGACACGCCCACTTTCTATTTACTTCCGACGCCCATGCCCGTGGGGGTTGATTAATGAACAGCAAACATCACAGACTATCGCTTAAACTTATTAGAAAAATACACTTATATATTAAATTACATTAATGTAAGTAAATATAATAAATTTTATAGTAAATATGTTACACAACCGCCTGCGACAGACAGACAAGTTTATCAGGCGTCCTTTCTGTTTACCTCAGTGTGTTAAACATGTCGCTCATTTGCGTGCAAAGTTTACTGTTTAATACACTTTACTTTGTGTTTCAGGAGCTTTAATGTAAGATTCACTTTAAAATATTGTATTTTCTTCAGAAAATAATTTAATTTAATAATTGTGTGATGCGGGGGTCACGGTGGCTTAGCGGTTAGCACGTTCGCCTCACACCTCCAGGGTTGTGGGTTCGATTCCCACCTCCACCTTGTGTGTGTGGAGTTTGCATGTTCTCCCCGTGCCTCGGGGGTTTCCTCCGGGTACTCCGGTTTCCTCCCCCGGTCCAAAGACATGCATGGTAGGTTGATTGGCATCTCTCGAAAATTGTCCGTAGTGAGTGTGTGTGTGAGTGAATGAGAGTGTGTGTGTGTGCCCTGTGATGGGTTGGCACTCCGTCCAGGGTGTATCCTGCCTCAATGCCCGATGACGCCTGAGATAGGCACAGGCTCCCCGTGACCCGAGAAGTTCGGATAAGCGGTAGGAAATGAATGAATGAATTGTGTGATGCCCACTAAGGTATTATCACATTTGTGGTAGTTTCTATAATGTTATATTTAATGTTTGTGAATATTTGTTCAGGGGTAATGAACCTGGTCCCACCATCCTTGCACTAAAACATTTTATAGAAATGTCAGGAGTAATTGTGGAGTTCGCCAGCGGGGGGTAATATGGTGCTTATCGTACGCCAGGGGGCTTTGCGTCAGTTTTGCGGGTTTTCCTCTTTCTGCTGAGTGAGATGAGAAAACGGATGCAGAGTTTGCCCTGTGTGATTTATTTCTCCTGTTTGCAGGTTGGTGAAATCATAGATTAAGCGAAGTACCCAAAGTTTAATATGTTAAAATGTTTCTGAATGTAGCAGAAGTCACGTCAGACAGAGATTTATTTTTAGCTCCTCAAACATTTTTGTAAAGTCTTAATACTTTTGGAACATCTTATATTGTGTAAAATGTTAAAAGCTAATGTTAATGTTTATGTCATGGTTGAAAGTTAAAGATAACAAATGTGATATATTTTATAAGTGGTTAAAAAAGAAGTTAAAAATCTGTCAGCTCATGCATTTTAGGGAGGGTAAAGATAACTTTATCTGCATTTAAGAACCATATGTAAGTGATAACAAAAGCTACATGTTTTATAAGTTTTATTTTCAGTTAAAAAGACACAACTTACAGAGTAACACTGGTTATTATTTTGATTTATTTAATCACACGAAACTTATAACTCAGTATTTGCTGAAAGATGAAGAAAAAAAAGGACAAATGGTATTTTATTTTGAAGCTGTGTTTATTTTCAAAGTGAACATTGAGTGTTTGTAGCAAAGGAGGATTTAAATTGTAAATGTTTAATAAATCCTCTCTCCTCCTCTTTCTGCTGAGTGAGATGAGAAAAAGGATGCAGAGTTTGCCCTGTCTGATTTATTTCTCCTGTTTGCAGAGAGAGCATATATGCTGTGTATGTGGTGCCAGCCGGTACCTGTAACAATTGTAATATATATGGTTTAGATTGTTATCCCACTAACTGTTAAAAGTTCTGTTTGTTACTGCATTACTACTTTTTAAGGTTTCTTGTGTTTTCATTTTTCATCCAGTAATAAGGGCATTTTTGTATTTCTTTGGCAGAAACAAATAAATCTTAATAACTAAACGAGTTGTTTACATTATTTAGTTTTAAAGGTAGAAAAAAACACAGATATCGGATTGGTATCAACCGATACTGGCAAACTCCGGTATCGGAATCGGCTCGAAAGAGAAAAAGTGGTATCTGTACATCCCTAGTCTCTTTAATCACTTTGGCCAATGGTCCCCACTGCCCAACACATCTCACTCGTACAATTTCTTTTTTTTATTATACCTTTATTTAGCCAGGGATAAAATCACATTGAGATAGATATCTCATTTACAGGTGAGCCCTGGCCAAGGTAGCAGCACACAATAGACAACATAAAAATAAATTAAGTACATAGAACAAGACTAAAACAAGATTAAGAACGGTTGAGATACAGCTTAAACTCTTTCAATGAGACAAGTACACTCAGTTTCAATGATTTTTGAATCTCATTCCAAGCAGTTGCATTATAAGTAAAAGCAGTTTTTCCAAACTCTGTCTTCATTAATGGAACATATAAAAGAATATATCTACTTGAACGCAAATTATGCCCTTGACTACTGACAGTTAGTAGACTAATCATGTAAAGAGGAAGCTGGCCAACTATGGCCTTGTACACTAATATAAGCCAATGCTTGTATCTTCTTAAGTGAAGCGAAGGCCAACCTACCATTTCATACAGTGCACAGTGATGAGTATAATGATTGGTACGAGTTATAAATCTTAAAGCAGAGTGATAAACAGAGTCCAATGATTGTAAAAGAGCCTTAGTGGTGTTTCTGTAAAAAACATCTCCATAATCTAAGACAGGTAAGAAGGTAGCGTCCACCAACTTTCTCTTTGCTGACTGTGAAAAACAAGCACTATTATGAAAGTAAAACCCCAGTTGTAACCTTAGCTTAGGCAACAAATGTTTAACGTGTAATTTAAATGATAAATCCTCTTCCAACACAAAACCTAGATATTTATAGGAGGAGACTAGCTCTATGGAATTACCCTGAAGAGTGTAAAGCGACGGAAGAGAAGATACACACTTATATTTCCTCGAGAAGATCTTTTTTTCTTATCATTCAGAACTAATTTTAAAGAGATAAGGTTGTGCTGAACTATTGCAAATGCTTCCTGCAACTTTAAGATGCAGCTATTAATGGAGGGTGCAAAACAATAAATGATGGTGTCGTCAGCATATAAATGAATGCTTGCATCTGATAAATTATCACCAAGATCTTTTATATATAATGTAAATAGCAGGGGACCCAAAATAGACCCCTGTGGCACACCAGATTCGATACTAAGATTGTCAGAGAGAAACCCCTTAATTTGCACCCTTTGACACCTGTTCTTTAAGTAGTTCCTAATCCAACCTAATGCGGTTTCAGAAAGACAGCTACTATGTAGACGTGATAGAAGAATACCATGATTGACAATGTCAAAAGCTTTAGCCAAATCAATAAACACTGCAGCACATGATCTTCCACTATCTAGGGCACAAGTAATATCATTTAGAACTTTCATGGTGGCAGTTACCGTACTATGATTCTTTCTGAAACCGGACTGATACCCGAACAAAATACTATTGCTAGATAAAAATTCCTTTAGCTGTTCACTGACAATAGATTCTAAAATTTTGACTATCACTGATAACTTGGAAATCGGTCTATAATTATTTAAGATGGTTGGATCTCAACCTTTCAGCAGGGGAACAACCAAAGCAGATTTCCAGACATTAGGAATAACATTCTGATCCAATGATAAATTAAAAATATAAGATAGTGGGCCAGCAATAATCTCAGCAGCTAATTTTAAAAAATATGGCTCAATTTCATCAGGTCCTGCAGACTTCTTAATATCCAGGTTTTTTAAATCCTTTAAAACTTCACTTCTTGAAATAGTAGAAAATTTGTTCATTCATGTTCATTCTTTTACTGCACAAATTTTGTTTGAACATTCAGTATTTACACCGGTCGGTCGGCGCTGTTTCTGTTACTGTTTATTGTCTTTTTTGTGTTGCATTTTTTGTACTTTTTGTATTGTCTTGTAACTTTATGTCTGCACTGTTTTTGTCCTGCACTGTCTTGTTTGTCTTGTCCTACACTGTCTTGTTTGTTTTGTCCTGCACTGTTTGCACCAGGTTGCACAGTTGCACTTTATGTGGCTAAGACTACTTACATGTCCTTTGCCCTGTCTTTGTTTTATGTAACACCCTGATCCTGGAGAAACGTTGTCTCATGTCACTGTGTACTGTAACAGCTATATATGGTTGTAATGACAATAAAAGCTTCTTGACTCTTGAAAATTTAAAAGTAGAGCTGTCTTCTCTTAGAGGAGGAGATCAATCTGGTATAACACTCAGAGGAATTTCATTAAAAAAAATTGAACCTGAAGAAATAAAATGCTTATTGAAAACATTTACCATATCTGTCCTACTAGTAAGAAGGCTATCTTTTACTAAAATTTGATCAGGAAAAACATTATATAACGTGGAGGGAGAAAGTGATTTGATGGTCTTCCAAAATTTAATAGGGTTATTGAGATTTTGTGTGGTTTCATTTAGATAATATTCAGATTTTGATCTACGTATAAGAGCTGTACATTTGTTTCTCAATGTTCTAAATGCTACCCAATCTCTTTCTGTATTCGATTTCCTCGCTATAGCCCGAGCCAAATTTCTTTCATGAAGGAGTTCAGATAATTCATGTGAGAACCATGGGTTATCACGTCCCTTTACTCTGAATGTCCTAACAGGTGCATGCATGTTTACAATCTTCAAAAATAAAGTGTGAAAATACTGCCATGCAGTGGACACATCAGGTATTAAAAACAATTGATCCCAATCAGATGCAAACAACTCATGCAAAAACCCTTGTTTATCAAACAGTTTAAAGCTCCTTTTTGTAATAAGTCTAGGTTTTACTTTGGGAATTTTAAAATCCCTTATTTAAGTGACGTGACATATGGCTAAGTACGGTGACCCATACTCAATTCATTCTCTGCATTTGATCCATACAAAGTACACACACACAGCAGTGACTACACACACGGAGCAGTGGGCAGCCATTTATGCTGCGGCGCCCGGGGAGCAGTTGGGGGGTTCGAGACTCGAACCCACAACCTTAAGATTACGAGTCAGACTCTCTAACCATTAGGCCATGACTTGCCCCCGTATAACGACAACAGTACATTGATCACTGACATCATCAGGAAAAACCCCTGTATGTGTGTATTTATGGGGTTTGTTTATTAGTATAATACCTATTAAAGTGGACTTACTTGCATTGTTGGAGATCAGGCCCACCACAACAGTGTCGTCAGCAAACTTGATGATGGTGGTGGAGTTATAAGTGGCCACACAGTCATACGTGTACAGTGAGTACAGCAGGCTGAGTCCCAGGACCTCCAACTTGGAGGTGTGCATGGAGGGAATTATGGTGTTGAACGCTGAACTGTACAAACAGAATTTTCTCATAATTCCCTTTTCTGCAGTCCAGCTGGCTCATCGTGGTGTGGAAAAGATGAGCAATGGCGTCCTCGGTAGGGCGGTTCTGGTGGTACACGAACTGTAGTGGATCCAGTGTATCTGGTATTGGTGCAGCAATGAAGTCTCTGATAAGTCTTCATCACTACTGAGGTCAGAGCTACAGGGCGGTAGTTGTTGAGGCAGGTGGGCTGGGGTTTCTTTGGGACAGGAACAATGGTGGACTGTTTGAAGCATGAGGGGACAATAGTCTGTTCCAGTGAGAGGTTGAATATCTCAGTGAACACCGGTGATTCAGAACCTGACCTGTGATGCTGTCTGGTCCTGCTGCCTTCCTGGTGTTCACTCTCCTGAATGCCCTACTCACGTCATGCTCTGAGATGGTGAACGTGTTTACATCTGTAGCTCTCTCAGCATTCATGCTGTTTGTGCCACTAGCACCGCTAGCGTGGTTAGCTGCAGCCCCGAAGCAAGCGTAAAAGGTGTTTAGCTCGTCAGCCAGAGAAGCGTCCACATTTCCCATTCTAGAAGCAGGTGTTCTATAGTCCGTAATGTTCCTTAGTCCATGCCACAGGCTCCTAGAGCCACCATGTGGGAACTGTGACTCGAGTTTCCTCCCGTAGCACCGCTTTGCTTCCTTCATCGCTCTGCGCACACTGTAAGATGCAGCCTTGTACTCGTCAGATGCAGCCTTGTACTCGTCAGATGCAGCCTTGTACTCGTCAGATGCAGCCTTGTACTCATCTTACTCGACTTAGGTCGGGACAGACTGACTTCACTTTTGCAAGTTTATTGAATAAATAAGTTTGATATTCCACAGGACTCTTCTGTGTTCTTTTCTGCAACTTAGGAAAAGTTCTCCTTGAACTATTATTTCTGATAAATAGAATAGAATTTCTGATGCTACTATCCTATAGAGAAAAAGAACCTTGTAGAGAGAAAGAATGAGCAGACTTTTCAAACAACAATTTATGTAAGTACAGATTTTTTGTGAAAAGTAGGTAAAGTAGAAGGGAAACTGGGTTTCCGCTCATGTGCTGACGAGCCGTGAGAGCATACTGTTGTTAATCATGGGGTCCTTTTGTACTAAGAGTGCGTGTTGTGGCAATAAGAAAGAGAAGGTTGAGGGAAATATTTTGCAGTCTGGCACTCAGCCAATATGATAAGGGATGTTTGAGAGAGATGTTTAGGAAGCATGGTATTCAGAGTTTGAAGTATGTACAAGAATAAGTTTGGGTCCCCCGGTTCCCTTTACTCTGTTCACAAAGGTATTCACGGTAGCTGGTTCGGTCTCACATGTGTCTCTTATGAAATCAAGGTCTGAAAACTGGGAGAATTTAAGGCTATGGATGGCTAGTACACATGGCACCCTTGACGTAACAACATACCAATGACAATTTTTAAGGGCCTGTAAACATCCTAATGTTCAATTTATGATAACTAATTATGGACCTGGTTCTGAATCACAATATTGTAAGTGGGTATTGGTCTGTGGATTTCCAGAAATAGGTAGTGATAGTGAAGGGCATTTTAAAAAAATAAAAAAATAAAAGTTGAGTGAAAAGTTGCATGTGGCTTCAGAGAAAAAAGACAAGAAGTAAATGAGCATGCAAATCACACACACAAACCTATTCACAATCTTCTCTGGATGGCTGCCCTCTCAGACCACACACCTTAGGCACCCCCGCAGACAAACAATAACCACCCACCAGCTGTTATACTGCTTCCTACTGCTACTACTTCTACATCCAATGGACAGTTTACTCTCCAGCAGGATGCTAGACACACAGATGTGCACAAAGGAATGCAGATCTCAGAGGTGTGGGACAAGAAGATCCTCTTTTCAACACACTCAGGTAACATGATCTTTTTGCTTTCTGGTAAAATGGACATGACAAAATCTCCTTGTCTAGACAAGAGGACGATGAAACGGTCTCCAGATATCTTGCACAATTTATAGAAGTACATGATGCACACAGTGGCCTTGAATGCCCTGATAACATGGCTGAAGCTGCTGACCTTAATGCGTATGAGGCAACTCTGAGAAACAGTATCATAAATGGATTATGAGAGGACATTGCAAGAAACGTCAAGCAAACTTGCATTACTAGGGACACTGAAAAACTGTCTTTGATTGAACAGCATTTCATCCATGCAGAAAAGCTGCTAAAGGCCGAGAGACAAAAAGAAAAAGACGAAAGGTTAAAAATGAAACACCGTCTCAACATGGTTTAGTTGTCTGTGGTCTGAGGAGATTCCATTAGAGGAAGGGGATGGAACAGGCCTGGATTTCAGAATGGATGTTTTATATGTGGAAGTTCAGACCACTGGGCACAGTATTGCCCTAAGAAATATCAAAGGGAAACCAAGAGGCATGAGGTTTGGGTTTGGGACGGGTAAGCTCACAGGGATGGGTAAGTCTGACTCTTTTATGCAATGCAAGGAAGAAAAGCTTAAACTAACTGTTCCATTTCCACCTGTTACTAATTCAATGCCTAGCAAAAAATAAAAGTTTGATATTATATCTGCAAATGAAAGTTATGCTACTGTAAATATAATGAGCCCTGGTTTAAAGAAATGCCTGTGATTACATTACTTGTTGAACAAATACCGATACCGTTTCTAGTTGACTCAGGAGCAGAGTGCACTGTGATATGATTGTGTGAATTTTCTGTTTCACCTAAAATGAGCAATCACTCGCTGAGACATTCTGAGTGCCCTTAAGGTGCGAAACCGTAACTACACAGGAACAATTTGGATTTTCTTTTTGATTTCTGAGTATTGGCCAATAAATCCTTTGGGTTGAGATTTGTGGATTTGTGGAAGGTGGATTTTTTCACAGTTGCATGCAATGAACTTTTAAATACTCCTCCTAGAGGATTCATGGGATTGAATCTAATGCGAAATTGCGGATGGATTTTTGATATCTCGAACGGTGCTGCCATGGCGAGGCGACTAAGTTATGGCGGATTCAGAGAAAGAGGAACTGTCTTCTACCTAGGGTTAGGGTTAGATGTCTTATTGTGATGACACGCGGTGTGTATGTTCGGCCAAGGATTTCAATCGCATCGATGTGCTTATTGTGAGTCCCAGGTATAGCGCCACCAACAGGCCCCAGGAAGTGTGTCAGTCACAAAGGTGGATTTTTTGACAGCTGCATGCAAGGTTCATGCGATTGAGACCAGACTTGGCCACCATAACGCAGAGATATTAGAGATGCGAAATTGCGAACAGATTTTTGATATCTGAAACACCGTTGCCATGGCATCGTGTCAAAGTTTACATTTTATTTCAGGCATATTTAAGGCTTTTGACACATACATCACATTTCTCGGCTGTTAAGTGTTGACAAAAAGGTCAGACAAAGGTGTGTCTCTTAAGTGGCTCACTAGCGCCCCCGTTTGTCTAAAATGTGGGGTTTCATTTACCTACAGTCCCCAAATGGGTCAGTTACAACATAAAATAGTCCACTGATATTTAGCCGCTTGATGCACTTGCCCACCGTGCATTGTTTTCTGGAAGGCACCGTATAGCGATAAAAAAACGTGCGAGGGCCGCCATCACTGCTTGCAGCTATATTTAGGGCCCGAGCACCGATGGTCCGAAGCCCTATTGTTTTTGCTCGGGTTTATTATTTTTTCTTATTTATTTTTTTGCACACATTGGCCAATTGGGGTCCCTTAACATGCTCGAAAACTCTTGAAATTTGGCACACACGTCAGAGTCGTGCGACGCTAGGCTCGGGCAAAGGCTGGAATACGGGCGTGGCAGGGGGGCTCTGTAGCGCCCCCTGCAATGCAAAAATAAACATTTGTGCACAGATCTGGCAATTATGTACGCACATGTACGAGAGTTGGTACGCATATAGATCTCATCGACCCGAACAACTTTCGCACTCGAAACTATGAGCTCCGCCCAGCAGGAAGTCAGCCTTTTTGGATTATTTCATAATTGCATGTGGTGAACTTTTAAATAGTCCTCCTAGGGAATTCATGCGATTGATATCAAACGTGGTGAACATGATGCCGAGACTTTGTACTTGCTAAATTCTGAAGGGATTTTGAGAGGAACCGGACTCAAGGGGGAACCTCATCCTCATATGGGTGACACTGGGGGTGAGATTACTAATATACAGTCAAACAAGTGTTGAATTGGTGTAAAGATCACATGGAGTTCAGATCTCCTCTTGGTATCATGAAGTACAACTGTAGCTGGTAGATCTGTAGATGTCTCAGGATTTTCATAGAGTCAGCCTCAACTCAGTGGAGGTCCAAAATCTTCATTGCATGAAAGACGATCGGAGCTGGTACACTGTCTGGATGCCTCGGGATGGGTAGAAAGAGAGAAGCAGTGTAGAGGGATTAACATATCTGCTGTTCATAAAAAAGGTGCAAGTCTAAAGTATTGGTGCATAATTTTATGGGATGTATTATGTGTGTGTGTGTGTGTGTGTGTGTGTGTGTGTGTGTGTACACCTGACTAAAAAGGTGAGTTTTTAATCTGTTTTTGAACTGGAAAAGTGTGTCTGAGCCCCGAACACTATCAGGAAGACTATTCCAAAGTTTGGGAGCTAAATAAGAAAATGCTCTACCACCTTTAGTAGACTTAGATATTCTGGGAACTAGCAGAAGTCCTGAGTTTTGTGATCTCAGAGAGCGTGAAGGATTGTAACGTGTTAGAAGACTAGTTAGATACATGGGAGCTAAACCATTAAGAGCCTTGTATGTAAGTAGCAGCAGTTTGTAGTCAATTCTATACTTAACAGGTAGCCAGTGTAGCGATGATAACATTGGGGTTATATGGTCATACTTTCTTGTCCTAGTGAGAACTCTGGCAGCTGTATTTTGGACTAACTGTAACCTATTTATTAAAGATGCAGGACAACCACCTAGTAATGCATTACAATAGTCCAGTCTAGAGGTCATGAAGGCATGAACTAGCTTCTCAGCATCAGATACAGACAGGATGTTTCTCAGCTTGGTGATATTTCTAAGGTGGAAGAAGGCTGTTTTGGTAGTATGGGCGATAGGATTTTTAAAAGACAAGTTACTGTCTAATAAACATCAGGACTTTCACTGTGGAGCTACTAGTAACAGTACATCCCTCTAAATGGGAGTTAAAGTGTGAGAGTTTCTGTGCACTGGTTTTTGGACCTATGAGTAGTATTTCTGTCTTATCGGAGTTTAACAACAGAAAATTACAACTCATCCAGTCTTTTATCTCTCTAAGACACTGAGTTAATTTGGACACTGTGGCTATTTCATCTGGTTTTGATGAGATATATAACTGTGTGTCGTCAGCATAACAATGGAAACGAATCCCATGTCTTCTAATAATGTTCCCTAATGGAAGCATGTATATAGAGAAAAGCAGAGGTCCTAGCACTGATCCTTGAGGGACCCCATAATTAACTGGTAATAAACTGGAGGATTCACCATTTAATTCTACAAAATGGTGTCGATCAGACAGGTAGGATCTAAACCAGCTTAAAGCCTGACCATGAATACCTGTGTAATATTGTAAGCGATCTAGAAGAATGTTGTGATCTATAGTGTCGAATGCAGCACTAAGGTCAAGTAGAACTAATAATGACATACAGTCTTGGTCCGAAGCTAAGAACAAATCGTTTCTAACTTTAACAAGTGCAGTTTCTGTGCTATGATGGGGCCTGAAACCTGACTGAAACTCTTCAAGGATGTTGTTCTCCTGTAAGAAGGAGCTCAGGTGAACAGACACAACCTTTTCTAGTATTTTAGACATAAACGGAAGGTGTGAGATAGGTCTGTAATTTGATAGTTCATTAGGGTCTAAGTTAGGTTTTTTAATGAGTGGCCTAATAACTGCCAGCTTAAAAGACTTCGGGACGTAACCTAAAGATAACGAGGAGTTAATGATATTAAGAAGAGGCTCACCAGCTTTATGTAACACTTCTTTCAGTAGTTTAGTTGGGATGGGGTCTAGTGAACATGTTGTTGATTTAGCTGTAGTAATAAGTTTATCTAACTCTTCCTGTCCTGTACTTGTAAAGCTGTGTAAAGCCTTAGGTGAGATTGTGTCACTGGTTGCTCTCATATGTTGAGCGTCACCTATTTTATTCCTGATACTTTCGATTTTATCAGTGAAGAATCTCATAAAGTCCTCACTACTGAAATGTGATGGACGTGTGTTCAGATTTCTGTGTTTTTGTTAAACTAGCCACTGTGCTAAATAAAAACCTGGGATTGTTCTGGTTATTATCTATGAGTTTGCTCAGGTGCTCAGCCCTAGCAGCTTTTACAGCCTGTCTATAGCTGGACATACTGTCCTTATACGCAATTCTAAACACCTCTAATTTAGTTTTTCTCCATTTCCGTTCGAGGTTACGGGTTTCTCTCTTGAGGGTGTGAGTATGACTATTATACCAAGGTGCAAGTGTTTTATCTCTAACCTTCTGTAATCTGACTGGGACAACAGTGTCTAATGTGCTAGTGAATATAGCGTCTATGCTGTTAGTCATTACATCTAGGTCGTTTGAGTTTGAGGGTACATTAAGAAGTCCAGACAGATCAGGCAGGTTATTTGTGAATCTGTCTTTGGTGGTCGAAATAATGGTTCTACCGAGTCGATAACGTGGTGAGACACAGTTAGTCTGTTCTATAGGTAGTGTGTACATGATGATGTAATGGTCTGTGATGTCATCACTTTGAGGTATGATATCTATATCAGTGACTTCTATTCTGTGTGATATTATTAAATCTAGTGTGTGGTTACGTCGATGAGTTGCACTAGTGATGTTTTGTTTGAGCCCAAGTGAGTTTAGTAAGTCCATAAATGTGAGTCCTAAAGCGTCGTTTGTGTCGTCGACATGAATGTTAAAGTCTCCTACAATTAATGCTTTGTCAAAGTTAACCAATAGGTCTGAGAGAAAATCTGTGAATTCTCTAAGAAAAACTGTGTAGGGCCCTGGGGGTCTGGGGCCCGGGGCCCTGGGGGTCTGTACACGGTCGCTAGAGCAAGAGACATCAGGGATTTCTTCGTGTGCATGTGCGATAGTGTAACATTAAGGACGAGCACTTCAAAAGAACTAAATCTATGCTGTGTTCTCTGGGTAACAGTGAGGTAATCACTAAGGATAGTGGCGACACCACCTCCACCACCTCCACCACCTCCACGACCAGTCAGACGAGGTTCGTGCTTATAGATATATCCTGATGGTGTAGACTCGTTTAGACTGATGTATTCATTTGGTTTAATCCACGTTTCGGTGAGGCAGAGTGCAGTAAGGCTATTATCTGAGATCATTTCATTTACAATAAGTGCTTTGGGTGCAAGCGATCTAATGTTCAGAAGTCCAAACCTTAAGAACTGTTTTTGTTTGTTTCTTTGGCATTTTTCTGGTCTAATTACAGTAAGATTATTTCGAGAACTTCTCATGTATTTACTTTTGGATCTCACTGCTCGGGGAACAGACACAGTTTCTATGGGGTGAGCTATGTGTGCATTTTCTGTGTCAATGTGCTGAGGTACTGTGAGAACAAAAAAAAACAAACATCAGTGTCACACACACACACACACACACACACACACACACACAAACACACACACACACACACAGGCTAAAACATTAGCATAAACTAAGCGACTCAGTTGCTAAATTTGAACTCAGTAGTAGCAAAAAAGTAAAAATGAACTCACTATACGTAGGACAGCGACCCGCTGATCTCCACATTCACAGTGAAGTTCATCTGCACAATAAACACACACAGGGTCACGTACACAACAGTCTGTAGGTGTGATTCATCTACACAATAAACACACAGGGTCACGTACACAACAGTCTGTAGGTGTGATTCATCTACACAATAAACACACACAGGGTCACGTACACAACAGTCTGTAGGTGTGATTCATCTACACAATAAACACACACAGGGTCACGTACACAACAGTCTGTAGGTGTGATTCATCTACACAATAAACACACACAGGGTCACGTACACAACAGTCTGTAGGTGTGATTCATCTACACAATAAACACACACAGGGTCACGTACACAACAGTCTGTAGGTGTGATTCATCTACACAATAAACACACACAGGGTCACGTACACAACAGTCTGTAGGTGTGATTCATCTACACAATAAACACACACAGGGTCACGTACACAACAGTCTGTAGGTGTGATTCATCTACACAATAAACACACACAGGGTCACGTACACAACACAGTCTGTAGGTGTGATTCATCTACACAATAAACACACACACAGGGTCACGTACACAACAGTCTGTAGGTGTGATTCATCTACACAACAAACACACACAGGGTCACGTACACAACAGTCTGTAGGTGTGATTCATAACAAACTGATTTGTAACCCTTCTCCTGTATCGGTCTGTGACTGACCGTGCCTACATGATCATCTCTGACTGACCCCTCCCCTACTCTCATCTCTGACTGACCCCTCCCCTACTCTCATCTCTGACCGACCCCTCCCCTACTCTCATCTCTGTCTGACCCCTCCCCTACTCTCATCTCTGACCGACCCCTCCCCTACTCTCATCTCTGTCTGACCCCTCCCCTACTCTCATCTCTGACCGACCCCTCCCCTACTCTCATCTCTGTCTGACCCCTCCCCTACTCTCATCTCTGTCTGACCCCTCCCCTACTCTCATCTCTGTCTGACCCCTCCCCTACTCATCTCTGTCTGACCCCTCACCTAATATCATCTCTGACCGACCCCTCCCCTACTCTCATCTCTGTCTGACCCCTCCCCTACTCTCATCTCTGACCGACCCCTCCCCTACTCTCATCTCTGACTCCGCCCCCTTACCTGTCTCTGGCTTAGTGGTTGGATTCTGATGATGTTGTCAAGCTGCTGAGTGCCAATGACCGTCTTCATGTAGAGAACCTGACTGCTCACGCTGTCCACCAACACGGTGAAGAAGTTCCAGTTGTTAAACTTCAGGGCATTCTGAGAACACGCCCACAGCCACGCCCACAGCCACGCCTACACAAAGAGACAGGTTTTTAAATCCCACATTTGCTTGTTATTTAGTTTAAAACACACAACACTTTCTCTCAATCTGAAACTTTCTCTACAAAAGCGATTGTTAGAGATTTTCATTCATTTTAATCCTCAACTCCGTCTGAATTCCACAGAGAAGATGTTTAATATCGCACGGACAATGAACAGTTTAGTCAGAGAACCTGAGAGCTAGATGTACAAAAGCTTATAATCAGTAGAGGAAACAGAATCTTGTTCTTTCCCCCAACAGCACAACTGATTTCAGTCATTTCCATTTTAATCATCAGTTTATATACCAGATAAGTTTTTCCCCAACAGACACCAGCTTAGGCTCAAATCCCCTATTAAAAAAAGTCAATCCTTAGATTTAAATACCTAAACTCGTCTCCTCTCCGCTGTGTCCAAACCTTTGTCCATGGCACATTGATTTATCCTCCATGTTGTTTTAAGAACATAGACAATAAGGAAACTGTAAAGCCAGCAGATTACGGCAGACAACTGTCAGGAGTTCAAGTCCCAGAACCACCAAACTGCCACCGCTGAACCCTTCAGAAAAGCTCTTAACCCTCAACAGCTCAGTTGTATAAATGAAATAAAATGAAAGTCTCTCCAGATGTCTGCTAAATGCAAATGGAAAACGTCCTCCTGTTTAACTCTGACACACAGAAGATCTTGTACAAGGACCACAGACACACAGAAGATCTTGTACCAGGACCACAGACACACAGAAGATCTTGTACCAGGACCACAGACACACAGAAGTTCTTGTACCAGGACCACAGACACACAGAAGATCTTGTACCAGGACCACAGACACACAGAAGATCTTGTACCAGGACCACAGACACACACAAGATCTTGTACCAGGACCACAGACACACAGAAGTTCTTGTACCAGGACCACAGACACACAGAAGATCTTGTACCAGGACCACAGACACACATAAGATCTTGTACCAGGACCACAGACACACAGAAGTAAGCTTTCTGATTACAGAGTAACTCTGGATGGTCTTTCTATTACATCATGTGCAGCAGTAAAAGACCTCGGTGTGATTATTGACACCGGTCTCTCATCTGAAGCTCACATAAATAATACCACAATGTTAGCCTTCTTTATCTCAGTAATATGACTAAGATCAGAGATATGACGTCATGACATGATGCAGAAACACTAGGTCATGTGTTTGTTACCTCTAGGTTGGATTATTGTAATACTTTACTGTCTGGATGTTCAGTAGGAGCAGAAACAAGCTCCAGTTAGTCCAGAACACAGCAGCTAGAGTCCTAACTAGAACCAGGGGATATGAACACATCACCTCTATCTTATCCTCACTGTATTGGCTTACAGTCAAGTTTCACACTGATTATAAAACATTATTATTAACCTATAAAACACTAAAGGTCTCACTTTAGATTTTAGTACCATGTCAGTAACGTGATACACCATCTCACACAATCTGCTGTGTGTGTGTGTGTGTGTGTGTGTGTGTGTGTGTGTGTGTGTGTGTGTGTGTGTGTGTGTGTGTGTACTCACAGTCATGTTTATGAGCACACGGCTGGTGTCGTGGTCGAAATGGATGATGACAGACCGAATCCCTCCGTCCTCCACCAGCACCGGCCGAGGGAACATGAAAAAGGTCACAAGGGAACAAACGAACAAACAAACAATCACAGATAGACCCACATACTGCTTCCTGTACACACAAACACACACACACACACACACACACACACACACACACACACACACACACACACACACACACAGTGCTGATTTGAATATTACATGATACAGCTAGCAACTGTATTGAACACCGTACTAGATCAATATGATTATAATCAACACTTTGTCTGATGAACAGAACACAACACACACTCCCTCATTCATGTCCTTAATAAAATGAGATAAATAAGGAACCTTAACAGACTTTGTCCTAAATTCACCTGCAATACATTTTTATTTCCACCCAAACATTTTGCCTACCTACGGAGCCTCCTAACATTCTGTATACGGTTTACTGTTTTACTTTCCATCAGCGATTACAGACTGATGGAACTCATGCCAGTGCTTTCTGTATCAGTCCCAAGCTCAGATAAATAAAGAGGGTTGTGTCAGGAAGGGCATCCGGTGTCAAATGTGCCAAATGTAAACGTGTGAGTCCTCAGTGTGAACGCCACACCAGATCGGTCGAGGCCCTGGTTAACAACGACCGCCACCATCACTGTGGACCTACAGGGTGCCGGAGGACACTGGGCTACTGTTGGTGGGGGAAGAAGAGGAGGGAGAAGGGTTCATAGGCAGAGAGAGAAGAGGAAGGGCAGGAGGACAGGACTGAGTATAGGGACACTATGTTTATACAATGACAGGTGAAATAGCTGGTGGACATGATGGAGAGAAGGAAGTTAGATATACTGTGCGGGGGGGGGGGGGTGTTTACAGACTGTTTTATTATGGTGTGGATAGGAAGAGAAATGGGGTAGGAGTGATGCTGAAGGATGAGTGTGTGAGGAGTGTGTTAGAGCTTAAAGAGCGTCAGACTGGGTCATCAGGTTGTAGTTAGAAATTAAAGGATGTTGCATGTGGTCAGTGGTTATGATCCACAAGCAGATGGAGAGAGTTCCAGATGGAGAGAGTTGTGGTTGGAGCAGACTTCAACAGACATGTTGGTGAGGGGAACAGAGGGGATGAGGAGGTGATGAGGAGGTGATGAGGAGGTTTGGTGTTAAGGAAAGGAACCTAGAAGGACAGATGGTGGTGGACTTTGCTAAGCAGATGGAAATGGCTGTAGTTAACACTTATCTCCTGAAGAGAGCGCTACACAGAGTTACATATAAGAGTGGAGGTAAGAAGGGGAAGCTAAGCTAAAAGGTGTGGGACCTAGAAATGACCAAAGGTAGTAGACATGATAAGGAATCACAGCACAGAGTGAAGAGGGACGTGGCAAAGGCCAAACAGACAGAATACAAGGATGAGGGAAGGAGAGAAGGACGTGTACAGGTTATGGAGACAGAGAGATAGAGATGAGCAACAGATTAGGGTGAGAAAAGATAGAGGTGGAAATGTGCTAACAGGTGAGGAGAGTGTGCAGAGAAGATAGAAGGAGTATTGTGAGGAGCTGATGAAATGAGAGGGAAAGACAAGAGAAAAAGGTGAATATTATAGAGCAGGAAATAGGAAAGTGAGAAAGGATGAAGTGAGGAAGGATCTGAGAAGGACCAAGAGTGGAAGGGCTGGAAAAGTGGAGAAGGACAAAGATGGTCAGAAGAAGCCTCACTGTGGATGTAGAGAAAGCGTATGACATGGAGAGGAGAGGAGCTATGGTACTGTGTGTCAGGAGTGACGGAGAAGTACGTCAGAGGAGTTCAGGATCTGTATGTATGAGAGGATGACAGCAGTGAGAGGTGATGTAGGTCAGACAGAGGAATTCAAGGTGGAGGTGGAGCTACATCACAGATCGGCTTTGAGTCCCTTCTTGGGACTCGAAGTCAGACAGGAATCTCTGTAGACACTGAAGGTTTGTGATCTGTAGTGAGTAGAGAGGAGCAGGTGGAGGAACACATGGAAAGGTGGAGGTCTGCTCTGGAAAGAAGAAGAATGAAAGTCAGTGATAGTGAGACAGAACACATGTGTATGAAGGAGAGAGAGGGAAGAGTGAGGTTAAAGGGGGCTGAGGGTCAAGAAGGGGCAGGAGTGTTTGGGGGTCAAACGTACAGAGTGACGGGGTTAGTGTGTGTGTGTGCGTGTGTGTGAGTGACAGAAGAGTGCCAGGTGTGTGTGTGTGTGTGTGTGTGCGTGTGTGAGAGACAGAAGAGTGTCATGTGTGTGTGTGTGAGACAGAAGAGTGTCATGTGTGTGTGTGTGAGACAGAAGAGTGTCATGTGTGTGTGTGAGACAGAAGAGTGTCGTGTGTGTGTGTGTGAGACAGAAGAGTGTCGTGTGTGTGTGTGTGAGACAGAAGAGTGTCGTGTGTGTGTGTGTGAGACAGAAGAGTGTCGTGTGTGTGTGTGTGAGACAGAAGAGTGTCATGTGTGTGTGTGTGTGTGAGACAGAAGAGTGTCATGTGTGTGTGTGTGTGAGAGACAGAGTGTGTGTGTGAGAATCATGGAGATCTCTCATTATCCACACCACATTCCTAATAGAATCTTATAAACGCTGCCACTCTATTTTAAACAGCTAACCAATCATTATTAGTGTATCAGCATCTCCATGTGAATGTGTGTGAGTGTGTGTGTGAATGTGTGTGTGTGTGTGTGTGTGTGTGTGTGAGTCTCACGTCCGCTGAGGCTGCAGTCTCTGATCACTGTAAGGAATCAAAGCCACCAGCTCGTTCACCTGATCTGTATCAAAGGGAAAAAATAAGTATCTGATCTGAGAAATGACACATCAGCAGTGTGTGTGTGCTGGTCTCAGGTCAGTGTGTGTGTGCTGGTCTCAGGTCAGTGTGTGTGTGCTGGTCTCGGGTCAGCGTGTGCGTGCTGGTCTCAGGTCAGTGTGTGTGTGCTGGTCTCGGGTCAGCGTGTGCGTGCTGGTCTCGGGTCAGCGTGTGCGTGCTGGTCTCGGGTCAGTGTGTGTGTGCTGGTCTCGGGTCAGCGTGTGCGTGCTGGTCTCGGGTCAGCGTGTGCGTGCTGGTCTCGGGTCAGCGTGTGTGTGTACTGGTCTCGGGTCAGTGTGTGTGTACTGGTCTCGGGTCAGTGTGTGTGTGTACTGGTCTCGGGTCAGTGTGTGTGTGTACTGGTCTCAGGTCAGTGTGTGTGTGTACTGGTCTCAGGTCAGTGTGTGTGTGCTGGTCTCAGGTCAGTGTGTGTGTGCTGGTCTCAGGTCAGTGTGTGCGTGCTGGTCTCGGGTCAGCGTGTGCGTGCTGGTCTCGGGTCAGCGTGTGCGTGCTGGTCTCGGGTCAGCGTGTGTGTGTACTGGTCTCGGGTCAGTGTGTGTGTACTGGTCTCGGGTCAGTGTGTGTGTGTACTGGTCTCAGGTCAGTGTGTGTGTGTGTACTGGTCTCAGGTCAGTGTGTGTGTGTGTGTAATGGTCTCAGGTCAGTGTGTGTGTGTGTGTACTGGTCTCAGGTCTGTGTGTGTGTGTACTGGTCTCAGGTCAGTGTGTGTGTGTACTGGTCTCAGGTCAGTGTGTGTGTGTACTGGTCTCAGGTCAGTGTGCGTGTGTACTGGTCTCAGGTCAGTGTGCGTGTGTACTGGTCTCAGGTCAGTGTGTGTGTGTGTACTGGTCTCAGGTCAGTGTGAGTCTCACGTCCGCTGAGGCTGCAGTCTCTGATCACTGTAAGGAATCAAAGCCACCAGCTCGTTCACCTGATCTGTATCAAAGGGAAAAAATAAGTATCTGATCTGAGAAATGACACATCAGCAGTGTGTGTGTGCTGGTCTCAGGTCAGTGTGTGTGTGCTGGTCTCAGGTCAGTGTGTGTGTGCTGGTCTCGGGTCAGCGTGTGCGTGCTGGTCTCAGGTCAGTGTGTGTGTGCTGGTCTCGGGTCAGTGTGTGTGTGTACTGGTCTCGGGTCAGTGTGTGTGTGTACTGGTCTCAGGTCAGTGTGTGTGTGTACTGGTCTCAGGTCAGTGTGTGTGTGCTGGTCTCAGGTCAGTGTGTGTGTGCTGGTCTCAGGTCAGTGTGTGCGTGCTGGTCTCGGGTCAGCGTGTGCGTGCTGGTCTCGGGTCAGCGTGTGCGTGCTGGTCTCGGGTCAGCGTGTGTGTGTACTGGTCTCGGGTCAGTGTGTGTGTACTGGTCTCGGGTCAGTGTGTGTGTGTACTGGTCTCAGGTCAGTGTGTGTGTGTGTACTGGTCTCAGGTCAGTGTGTGTGTGTGTGTGTACTGGTCTCAGGTCAGTGTGTGTGTGTGTGTAATGGTCTCAGGTCTGTGTGTGTGTGTACTGGTCTCAGGTCAGTGTGTGTGTGTACTGGTCTCAGGTCAGTGTGTGTGTGTACTGGTCTCAGGTCAGTGTGCGT